>NW_010364053.1:0-745 GCF_000414095.1 Morus notabilis
AACTGTGACTGAAAACGGCTATAACTTTTGATCTAGAAATCGTTACTGGCCCTATAATATACCACACAGAATCTCTTTTCGAGCTGTAAAATCGTGGCTGGGCATAGCCCGCCAACTCAATTTTTTGGGCCAAAATTCACTTGATTTCATCAGTTTTGGAGGAAAAAACATCAGAGCACTGTGAGTGAAAACGCCCATAACTTTTAATCTAGAAATCGTTACTGGGCCTATAATATACCAAATCGAAGCACTTTTCGAGTTGTGCAATCGTGCTCAGGCTTAGCCCGCCAACTCAATTTTTCGGGCCAATATTCACTTGATTTCATCAATTTCGGAGAAAAAAATTGAATAACTGTGACTGAAAACAGACATAACTTTTGATCTTAAAATCGTTACTAGGCCTATAATATACCAAATTGAAGCACTTTTCAAGTTGTACAATCGTGGATTTGCTTAGCCCACCAACTCAATTTTTCGGGCCAAAATTCACTTGTTTTCATCAGTTTCAGAAGAAAAAAATCGAGAAGCTGTGACTGAAAACGGTCATAACTTTTGATCTAAAAATCATTACTGGGCCTATAATATACCAAATCTAAGTTCTTTTTGAGCTCTACAATCATGGAAGGGCGTAGCTCGCCAACCCAATTTTTCATAACAAAATTCACTAGTTTTAATCAGTTTCGGAGGAAAAAAAATCAGAGAACTGTGATTGAAAACAGCCATAACTTTTGATCTAGAAATCGTT
>NW_010364053.1:826-22561 GCF_000414095.1 Morus notabilis
AATTTTTCGGGCCAAAATTCACTTGTTTTCATCAGTTTCAGAGGAAAAAAACCGGAGAACTGTGATTGGAAACAGCTATAATTTTTTATCTAGAAATACCAAATAGAAGGTCTTTTCGAGCTGCACAATCGTGGCCGGGCGCAGCCCACCAACTCAATTTTTTGGGGCAAAATTCACTTGGTTTCATCAGTTTCGGAGGAAAAAAAATCAGAGAACTCTGACTGAAAACGGCCATAACTTTTCATCTAGAAATCGTTACTGGGCTTATCATATACCAAGTATAAGCTCTTTTTGAGCTGTACAATCGTGGTAAGGCTTTGTCCACCAACTCACAATTTCAGGCTAAAATTCACTTGATTTCATCACTTTCGGAGGAAAAAAAATCAGAGAACTGTGACTGAAAAAGGCCATAACTTTTGATCTAGAAATCGTTACTGGGCCTATAATATACCAAATCGAAGCACTTTTTGAGCTGTTCAATCATGGCTAGGCTTAGCCTGCCAACTCAATTTTTCGCGCCAATATTCACTTGATTTCATCAGTTTCGGAGAAAAAGAATCGGAGAACTGTGACTGAAAACGGCCATAACTTTTTATCTAGAAATCATTACTGCGCCTATAAAATAACAAATCAAAGCTCTTTTTGAGTTCTACAATCGTGGTGGGGTGTTGCCCACCAACCGAATTTTTTGGGCCGAAATTCACTTGTTTTCATCAGTTTCGTAGGAAAAAAAATCGGGGAACTGTGACTGAAGACGGCTATAACTTCTGATCTAAAAATGGTTACTAGGCCTAGAATATATCAAATCGAAGCTCTTTTTGAGCTCTACATTCGTGTTGGGGCGTACCCCGCCAACCACATTTTTTGGGCAAAAATTCACTTGTTTTCATCAGTTTCGAAGGAAAAAAATTAGAGAACTGTGACAAAAAACGGCCATAACATTTGATTTAAAAATCGTTACTGGGCTTATAATATACCAAATCTATGTTCTATTCTAGCTCTAAATCATGGCAGGCCGTAGCTTGCCAACCCAATTTTTCAGGCCAAAATTCACTTGTTTTCATCAGTTTCGGGGGAAAAAAATCGGAGAACTGTGATTGAAAACGGCTATAACTTTTGATCTAGAAATCGTCCGTAGGCCTATAATATACCAAATCGATGCTCTTTTCGTACTCTACAATGGTGGCGGAGCGTACCCCGCCAACCCAATTTTTTGGGCCAAAATTCACTTGTTTTCATCAGTTTCGATGAAAAAAAAATTAGGGAACTGTGAGTGAAAACGGCCATAACTTTTGATCTAGAAATCATTACTAGGCCTAAAATATACCAAATAGAAGCTCCTTTCGAGCTATACAATCATTGCCGGGCGCAGCCCACCAACTCAATTTTTCGGGCTAAAATTTACTTAATTTCATCAATTTCGGAGGAAAAAAAAATCGGAGAACTTTAACTGAAAACGGCCATAACTTTTGATCTAGAAATTGTTACTAGGCCGATAATTTACCAAATCAAAGCTCTTTTCGAGCTGTACAATTGTGGCCGGGCATATCCCACCAACCCAATTTTTTGGGCCAAAACTCATTTGTTTTCATCAGTTTCGGAGGAAAAAAAATCGAAGAACTATGACAGAAAATGACTAGAATTGTTGATCTAAAAATCGTTACTGGGCCTATAATATACCAAATCTAAGTTCTTTTTTAGCTCTATAAGCATGGCAGGGCATAGCTCACCAACCCAATTTTTAATAACAAAATTCACTTGTTTTCATTAGTTCGGAGCAAAAAAAATCGGAGAACGGTGATTGAAAATGACTATAACTTTTGATCTAGAAATCATTACTGGGCCTATAATATTCCAAATCGAAGCTCGTTTCGAGCTGTACATTCGTGGCCAGACGCAGCCCACCAACTGAATTTTTCGGGCCAAAATTCACTTGTTTTCATCAGTTTCGAAGGAAAAAAAATAGGAGAACTTTGAATGAAAACGACCATAACTTTTGATCTAGAAATCGTTACTGTGCCTATAATATACCAAATCGAAGCACTTTTTGAGCTGTACAATCATGGCCAAGCTTAGCCCACCAAGTCAACTTTTCGGGCCAAAATTCACTTGTTTTCATCAGTTTCGAAGGAAAAAAAATAGGAGAACTTTGAATGAAAACGACCATAACTTTTGATCTAAAAATCGTCACTGGACGTATAATATACCAAATCTATCTTCTTTTCTTGCTCTATAATCATGATAGGGCATAGCTCGCCAACCTAATTTTTCAGGCCAAAATTCACTTGTTTTTATCAGTTTCGGAGGAAAAAAATCGGAGAACTGTGATTGAAAACGGCTATAGTATACCTAATAGAAGCTCTTTTTGAGCTGTACAATCATGGTTGGGCACAGCCAGCCAACTCAATTTTTCGGGCCAAAATTCACTTGATTTCATCAGTTTTGGAGCAAAAACCATCAGAGAACTATGACTGAAAATGGACATAACTTTTGATCTAGAAATCGTTACTGGGCTTATAATATCCCAAATTGAAGCACTGTACAATCGTGGCCAGGCTTGGCCTGTCAACTGAGTTCTTCGGGCCAATATTCACTTGATTTCACCAGTTTCGGAGAAAAAAATCGGATAACTGTGAATGAAAACGGCCATAACTTTTGATCTTGAAATCGTTACTCAACCTATAATATACCAAATCGAAGCTCTTCTTGAGTTCTACAATCATGGTGGGGAGTAGCCCACCATCCCAATTTTTCAGCCGTAATTCACTTGTTTTCATCAGTTTCGGTAGAAAAAAAAATCGGGGAATTGTGACTGAAGACAGCTATAACTTTTGATCTAAAAATCCTCATTGGGCAAATAATATACCAAATCGAAGCACTTTCGAGCTGTACAATCGTGGCCAGGCTTAGCCCACCAACTCAATTTTATGGGCCAATATTCACTTGATTTCATCAGTTTCGGAGAAAAAAAATAGGATAATTGTGACTTAAAACGGCCTTAACTTTTGATCTTGAAATCATTACTCGGCCTATAATATGCCAAATCGAAGCTCTTTTTGAGTTCAACCATCATGGTGGGGTATAGCCCACCAACCCATTATTTTGGGCCGTAATTCACTTGCTTTCAACAGTTTCGGAGGAAAAAAAATCAGGGAACTGTGACTGAAGACGGCTATAACTTTTGATCTAGAAATCGTCACTGGGCCTATAATATACCAAATCGAAGCCTTTTTCATACTCTACAATCATAGTGGAGCGTACCCCGCCAACCAAATTTTTTTGCCTAAAATTCACTTGTTTTCATCAGTTTCGAAGGGAAAAAAATCAGGGAACTGGGACTAAAACGGCCATAACTTTTGATCTAAAAATCGTTACTGTGCCTATAATATACCAAATCGAAGCACTTTTCAAGTTGTACAATCGTGGCTAAGCTTAGCCCACCAACTCAATTTTTTCGGCCAAAATTCACTTGTTTTCATCAGTTTCAGAGGAAAAAAAAGAGGAGAACTGTGACTGAAACCGGCCATAACTTTTGATCCAGAAATCGTTGCTAGGACGTATAATATACCAAATCTATCTTCTTTTCTAGCTCTACAATCATGACAGGGCATAGCTCGCCAACCCAATTTTTCAGGCCAAAATTCACTTGTTTTTATCAGTTTCAGAAGAAAAAAATCGGAGAACTGTGATTGAAAACGGCTATAACTTTTCATCTAGATATCATTTCTGGGCCCATAATATACCAAATAGAAGCTCTTTTTGAGTTGTACAATCATGGTCGGGCACAGCCAGCCAACTCAATTTTTCGGGCCAAAATTCACTTCATTTCATCAGTTTCGGAGGAAAAACCATCAGAGAACTTTGACTGAAAACGGACATAACTTTTGATCTAGAAATCATTACTGGGACTATAATATACCAAATCGAAACACTGTACAATCGTGGCCAGGCGTAGCCTGTTAACTCAATTCTTCGGGCCAATATTCACTTGATTTCATCAGTTTCAGAGAAAAAAATCGGATAACTATGACTGAAAACAACCATAACTTTTGATCTTGAAATCGTTACTGTGCCTATAATATACGAAATCGAAGCACTTTTCAAGCTATACAATTGTGGCCAAGCTTAGCCTACCAACTCAATTTTTGGGCCAAAATTCAATTGTTTTCATCAGCTTCGGCGAAAAAAAAGTCGGAGAACTGTGACTGAAAACGGCCATAAATTTTGATCCAGAAATCGTTGCTAGGACGTATAATAATACAAATCTATCTCCTTTTCTGGCTCTTCGATCATGACGGGGCATAACTCGCCAACCCAATTTTTCAAGCCCAAATTCACTTGTTTTTATCAGTTTCGGAGGAAAAAAATCAGAGAACTGTGATTGAAAACGATTATAACTTTTGATCTAGATATCGTTACTGGGCCCATAATATACCAAATAGAAGCTCTTTTTGAGCTGTACAATCATGGTCGGGCAAAGCCAGCCAACTCAATTTTTCGAGCCAAAATTCACTTGATTTCATTAGTTTCAGAGGAAAAATCATCAGAGAACTATGACTGAAAACGGACATAACTTTTGATCTACAAATCGTTACAGGGCCTATAATATACCAAATCGAAGCACTGTACAATCGTGGCCAGGCTTAGCCTGTTAACTCAATTCTTCGGGCCAATATTCACTTGATTTCATCAGTTTCGGAGAAAAAAATTGGATAACTGTGACTGAAAACGGCCATAACATTTGATCTTGAAATCGTTACTCGGCCTATAATATACCAAATCGAAGCTCTTCATGAGTTCTACAATCGTGGTGGGCAGTAGCCCACCAACCCAATTTTTCAGCCGTAATTCACTTGTTTTCCTCAGTTTCGATAGAAAAAAAATCGGGGAACTGTAACTGAAGACAGCTATAAGTTTTGATCTAAAAATCCTCACTGGGCCTATAATATACCAAATCGAAGCACTTTCGAGCTGTACCATCGTGGCTAGGCTTAGCCCGCCAACTCAATTTTATGGGCCAATATTCATTTGATTTCATCAGTTTCGGAGAAAAAAAATAGGATAACTGTGACTAAAAACGGCCATAACTTTTGATCTTGAAATCGTTACTCGGCCTATAATATACCAAATCGAAGCTCTTTTTGAGTTCAACCATCGTGGTGGGGTATAGCCCACCAACCCATTATTTTGGGCCGTAATTGACTTGTTTTCATCAGTTTCGAAGGAAAAAAAATCGGGGAACTGTGAAAGAAAACGTACTCTACAATCGTAGTGGAGCGTACCCCGCCAGCCCAATTTTTTGGGCCTAAATTCACTTGTTTTCATCAGTTTTGAAGGAAAAAAAATCAGGGAACTGTGACTGAAAACGGCCATAACTTTTGATCTAGAAATCGTTACTGTGCCTATAATATACCAAATCGAAGCACTTTTCAAGCTGTACAATCGTGGCCAAGTTTAGCCGACCAACTCAATTTTTTGGGCCAAAATTCACTAGTTTTCATCAATTTCGGAGGAAAAAAAATAGGAGAACTGTGACTGAAAATGGCCATAACTTTTGATCCAGAAATCGTTGCTAGGATGTATAATATACCAAATCTATCTCCTTTTCTAGCTCTTCAATCATGATGGGGCATAGCTTGCCAACCCAATATTTCAGGCCAAAATTCACTTATTTTTATCAGTTTCAGAGGAAAAAAATCGGAGAACTGTGATTGAAAACAGCTATAACTTTTGATCTAGATATCGTTACTGGGCCCATAATATACCAAATAGAAGCTCTTTTTGAGCTGTACAATAATGGTCGGGCACAGCCAGCCAACTCAATTCTTCGGGCCAAAATTCACTTGATTTCATCAGTTTCAGAGGAAAAACCCTCAGAGAACTATGACTGAAAACGGACATAACTTTTGATCTAGAAATAGTTACGGGGCCTATAATATACCAAATCGAAGCACTGTAAAATCATGGCCTGGCTTAGCCTGTCAACTCAATTCTTCAGTCCAATATTCACTTGATTTCATCAGTTTTGGAGAAAAAAATCGGATAACTGTGACTGAAAATGGCCATAACTTTTGATCTTGAAATCGTTACTCGGCCTATCATATACCAAATCAAAGCTCTTCTTGAGTTCTACAATCGTGGTGGGCAGTAGCCCACCAACCCAATTTTTCAGCCGTAATTCACTTGTTTTCATCAGTTTCGGTAGAAAAAAAATCGGGAAACTGTGACTGAAGACTGCTATAACTTTTCATCTAAAAATCCTCACTGGGCCTATAATATACCAAATCGAAGCACTTTCGAGCTGTACAATCGTGGCCAGGCTTAGCCTGCCAACTTAATTTTATGGGCCAATATTCACTTGATTTCATCAGTTTCGGAGAAAAAAAATAGGATAACTGTGACTTAAAACGGCCATAACTTTTGATCTTGAAATCGTTACTCGGCCTATAATATGCCAATCGAAGCTCTTTTTGAGTTCAACCATCATGGTGGGGTATAGCCCACCAACCCATTATTTTGGGCCGTAATTCACTTGCGTTCAACAGTTTCGGAGGGAAAAAAATCGGGGAACTGTGACTAAAGACGGCTATAAGTTTTGATCTAGAAATCGTCACTGGGCCTATAATATACCAAATCGAAGCCCTTTTCGTACTCTACAATCGTAGTGGAGCGTACCCCGCCAGCCCAATTTTTTGGGCCTAAATTCACTTGTTTTCATCAGTTTTGAAGGAAAAAAAATCAGGAAACTGTGACTGAAAACGGCCATAACTTTTGATCTAGAAATCGTTACTGTGCCTATAATATACCAAATCGAAGCACTTTTCAAGCTGTACAATCGTGGCCAAGTTTAGCCGACCAACTCAATTTTTTGGGCATCAGAGAACTGTGACTGAAAACGGCCATAACTTTTGATCTAGAAATCGTTACTATGCCTATAATATACCAAATCGAAGAACTTTTCAAGCTGTACAATCGTGGCCAAGCTTAGCCCACCAACTCAATTTTTCAGGCCAAAATTCACTTGTTTTCATCAGTTTCGGAGGAAAAAAATAGGAGAATTGTGACTGAAAACGGCCATAACTTTTGATCCAGAAATCGTTGATAGGATGTCTAATATACCAAATCTATCTTCCTTTCTAGCTCTACAATCATGACGGGGCATAGCTCGCCAACCCAATTTTTCAGGCCAAAATTCACTTGTTTTTATCAGTTTCAGAGGAAAAAAATCGGAGAACTGTGATTGAAAACGGCTATAATTTTTTATCTAGATATCGTTACGGGGCCAATAATATACCAAATAGAAGCTCTATTTGAGATGTACAATCATGGTCGGGCACAGCCAGCCAACTTAATTTTTCGGGCCAAAATTCACTTGATTTCATCAGTTTCAGAGGAAAAACCATCAGAGAACTATGACTGAAAACGGACATAACTTTTGATCTAGAAATCGTTACTGGGCCTATAATATACCAAATCGAAGCACTGTAAAATCGTGGCCAGGCTTAGCCCGTCAACTCAATTCTTCGGGCCAATATTCACTTGATTTCATCAGTTTCAGAGAAAAAAATTGGATAATTGTGACTGAAAACGGCCATAACTTTTGATCTTGAAATCGTTACTCGGCCGATAATATACCAAATTGAAGCACTTCTTGAGTTCTACAATAGTGGTGGGCAATAGCCCACCAACCCAATTTTTTAGCCGTAATTCACTTGTTTTCATCAGTCTCGGTAGAAAAAAAAATCGGGGAACTGTGACTGAAGACAGCTATAAGTTTTGATCTAAAAATCCTCACTGGGCCTATAATATACCAAATCGAAGCCCTTTTCGTACTCTACAATCATAGTGGAGCGTCCCCCGCCAGCCCAATTTTTTGGGCCAAAATTCACTTGTTTTCATCAGTTTTGAAGGAAAAAAAAAATCAGGGAACTGTGACTGAAAACGGCCATAACTTTTGATCTAGAAATCGTTACTGTGCCTATAATATACCAAATCGAAGCCCTTTTTGTACTCTACAATCATAGTGGCGCGAACCCCGCCAGCCCAATTTTTTGGGCCAAAATTCACTTGTTTTCATCAGTTTTGAAGGAAAAAAAATTAGGGAACTGTGACTGAAAACGGCCATAACTTTTGATCTAGAAATCGTTACTGTGCCTATAATATACCAAATCGAAGCCCTTTTTGGGCTCTACAATTATCACAGGGCATAGCTCGCCAATCCAACTTTTTGGGCCAAATTTCACTTGTTTTGGTTCGGGGCAAATCTCCTCTGTATTTGGGACCACTCTTGTCTTGTGTAATCGTTTTGTTTGCAATGAAATGATTCCTTTTTCTTTTTTGAAAAAAAAAAAACATACTTTTAGTTTTTTATCTCATCAAAAGTATACCATTAAATTAAACTTAATACATAACTGTGACTGAAAACGGCCACAACTTTTGATCCAGAAATCGTTGCTAGGACGTATAATATACCAAATCTATCTTCTTTTCTAGCTCTACAATCATGACAGGGCACAGCTCGCCAACCCAATTTTTCAGGCGAAAATTCACTTATTTTTATCAGTTTCGGAGGAAAAAAATCGGAGAACTGTGATTGAAAACGGCTATAACTTTTGATCTAGATATCGTTACTGGGCCCATAATATACCAAATAGAAGCTCTTTTTGAGCTGTATAATCATGGTCAGGCACAGCCAGCCAACTCAATTTTTCGGGTCAAAATTCACTTGATTTCATCAGTTTCAGAGGAAAAACCATCAGAGAACTATGACTGAAAACGGACATAACTTTTGATCTACAAATCGTTACTGGGCCTATAATATACCAAATCGAAACACTGTACAATCGTGGCCAGGCTTAGCCTATCAAGTCAATTCTTTGGGCCAATATTCACTTGATTTCATCAGTTTCGGAGAAAAAAATCGGATAACTGTGACTGAAAACGGTCATAACTTTTGATCTTGAAATCGTTACTCGGCCTATAATATACCAAATCGAAGCTCTTCTTGAGTTCTACAATTGTGGTGGGGAGTAGCCCACCAACCCAATTTTTCAGCCGTAATTCACTTGTTTTCATCAGTTTCGGTAGAAAAAAAATCGGGAAATTGTGACTGAAGACAGCTATAACTTTTGATCTACAAATCCTCGCTGGGCCTATAATATACCAAATCAAAGCACTTTCGAGCTGTACAATCGTGGCCAGGCTTAGCCCACCAACTCAATTTTATGGGCCAATATTCACTTGATTTCATCAGTTTCGGAGAAAAAAAATAGGATAACTGTGACTTAAAACGGTTAAAACTTTTGATCTTGAAATTGTTACTCGGCCTATAATATACCAAATCGAAGCTCTTTTTGAGTTCAACCATCGTGGCGGGGTATAGCCCACCAACCCATTATTTTGGGCCGTAAGTCACTTGCTTTCAACAGTTTCAGAGGAAAAAAAATCGGGGAACTGTGACTGAAGACGGCTATAACTTTTGATCTAGAAATCGTCACTGTGGCTATAATATACCACATCAAAGCCCTTTTTGTACTCTACAATCGTAGTGGAGCGTACCCTGCCAACCCAATTTTTTGGGCCAAAATTCACTTGTTTTCATCAGTTTCGAAGGAAAAAAAATCAGGGAACTGTGACTGAAAACGGCCATAATTTTTGATCTAGAAATCATTATTGTGCCTATATTATACCAAATCGAAGCACTTTTCAAGCTGTAAAATCGTGGCCAAGCTTAGCCCACTTACTCAATTTTTCGGGCCAAAATTCACTTATTTTCATCAGTTTCGGAGGAAAAAAAAGGAGAACTGTGACTGAAAACGGCCACAACTTTTGATCCAGAAATCATTGCTAGGACGTATAATAATACAAATCTATCTCCTTTTCTAGCTCTACAATCATGACAGGGCATAGCTCACCAACCCAATTTTTCAGGCCAAAATTCACTTGTTTTTATCAGTTTCGGAGGAAAAAAATCAGAGAACTGTGACTGAAAACGGCCACAACTTTTGATCCAGAAATCATTGCTAGGACGTATAATAATACAAATCTATCTCCTTTTCTAGCTCTACAATCATGACAGGGCATAGCTCACCAACCCAATTTTTCAGGCCAAAATTCACTTGTTTTCATCAGTTTCGGAGGAAAAACCATCAGAGAACTATGACTGAAAATGGACATAACTTTTGATCTAGAAATCGTTATTGGGCCTAGAATACACCAAATCAAAGCACTGTACAATCGTGGCCAGGCTTAGCCTGTCAACTCAATTCTTCGGGCCAATATTCACTTGATTTCATCAGTTTCGGAGAAAAAAATCGGATAACTGTGACTGAAACCAGCCATAACTTTTGATCTTGAAATCGTTACTCGGCCTATAATATACCAAATCGAAGCTCTTCTTGAGTTCTACAATCGTGGTGGGGAGTAGCCCACCAACCCAATTTTTCAGTCGTAATTCACTTGTTTTCATCAGTTTCGGTAGAAAAAAAAATTGGAGAACTGTGACTGAAGACAGCTATAACTTTTTATCTAAAACCCCTCACTGGGCCTATAATATACCAAATCGAAGCACTTTCGAGCTGTACAATCGTGGCCAGGCTTAGCCGACCAAATCAATTTTATGGGCCAATAGTCACTTGATTTCATCAGTTTCAGAGAGAAAAAATAGGATAACTGTGACTTAAAACGGCCATAACTTTTGATCTTGAAATCGTTACTGGGCCTATAATATACAAAATCGAAGCTCTTTTTGAGTTCAACCATCATGGTGGGGTATAGCCCACCAACCCATTATTTTGGGCCGTAATTGACTTGTTTTCATCAGTTTCGAAGGAAAAAAAATCGGGGAACTGTGAAAGAAAACGGCTATACCTTTTGATCTAGAAATCGTTACTGTACCTATAATATACCAAATCGAAGCACTTTTCAAGCTGTACATTCGTGGCCATGTTTAGCCTACCAACTCAATTTTTCGGGCCAAAATTCACTTGTTTTCATCAGTTTCGGAGGAAAAAAATATAAGAGAACTGTGACTGAAAACGGCCATAACTTTTGATCTAGAAATCGTTGCTAGGACGTATAATATACCAAATCTATCTTCTTTTCTAGCTCTACAATCATGATATGGCATAGGTCGCCAACCCAATTTTTCAGGCCACAATTCACTTGTTTTTATCAGTTTCGGAGGAAAAAAAATCAGAGAACTATGATTGAAAATGTCTATAACTTTTGATCTAGATATCGTTACTGGGTCCATAATATACCAAATAGAAGCTCTTTTTGAGCTGTACAATCATGGTCGCGCACAGCCAGCCAACTCAATTTTTCGGGCCAAAATTCACTTGATTTCATCAGTTTCGGAGGAAAAACCATTAGAGAACTATGACTGAAAACGGACATAACTTTTGATCTAGAAATCGTTACTGCACCTATAATATACCAAATCGAAGCACTGTACAATCATGGCCAGGCTTAGCTTGTGAAGTTAATTCTTCGGGCCAATATTCACTTGATTTCATCAGTTTCGGAGAAAAAAATCGGATAACTGTGACTGAAAACGGCCATAACTTTTGATCTAGAAATCGTTACTGCACCTATAATATACCAAATCGAAGCACTGTACAATCATGGCCAGGCTTAGCTTGTGAAGTTAATTCTTCGGGCCAATATTCACTTGATTTCATCAGTTTCGGTAGAAAAAAAATCGGGGAACTGTGACTGAAGACAGCTATAACTTTTGATCTAAAAATCCTCACTGGGCCTATGATATACCAAATTGAAGCACTGTCGAGCTGTACAATCGTGGCCACGCTTAGCCCGCCAACTCAATTTTATGGGCCAATATTCACTTGATTTCATCAGTTTCGGAGAAAAAAAATAGGATAACTGTGACTTAAAACGGCCATAATACGAAATCGAAGCTCTTTTTGAGTTCTACCATCGCAGTGGGGTATAGCCCACCAACCCATTATTTTGGGCCGTAATTTACTTATTTCCAACAGTTTCGGAGGAAAAAAAATCAGGGAACTGTGACTGAAGACGGCTATAACTTTTGATCTAGAAATCGTCACTGGGCCTATAATATACCAAATCGAAGCCCTTTTCATACTCTACAATCGTGGTGGAGCGTACCCCACGAACCCAATTTTGTGGGCCAAAATTCACTTGTTTTCATCAGTTTCGAAGGAAAAAAAATCAGGGAACTGTGACTGAAAACGGCCATAACTTTTGATCTAGAAATAGTTACTGTGCCTATAATATACCAAATCGAAGCACTTTCCAAGCTGTACAATCGTGGCCAAGCTTAGCCCACCAACTAAAATTTTTGGGGCCAAAATTCACTTATTTTCATCAATTTCAGAGGAAAAAAAATTGAAGGACTGTGACTGAAAACAGCCATAACTTTTGATCTAGAAATCGTTGCTAGGACTATAATATACCAAATGGATGGTCTTTTCGAGCTCTACAAACGTGGCAGGGCGTAGCCAGCCTGCCCAATTTTGGAGCAAAAATTCACTTGTTTTCATCAGTTTCGGCGAAAACAAAATCAGAGAACTGTGACTGAAGACGATCATAACTTTTGATCCAGAAATCGTTCCTTGGCATATGATATACCAAACAGAACCTCTTTTTGAGCTCTAGAAACGTGGCAGGGCGTAGCCCGAAAACCCAACTTTTGGGGCCAAAATTCACTTGTTTTCATCAGTTTCGCAGGAAAAAAAAATCACAGAATTGCGACTGAAAGATGGCCATAACTTTTTATCCAGAAATCTTTGCTGGGCCAATAATATACCAAATCGAAGCTCTTTTCGAGTTCTACAAACATGGTATGGCATAGCCTGCCAACCCAATTATTGGGGCCAAAATTGACTTGTTTTCAACAGTTTTGGCGGAAAAAAAAATTGGAGAACTGTGACTGAAGACGGCCATAACTTGTGATCCAGAAATCGTTGCTGGGCCTATAATATACCAAATTGAAGGTCTTTTCAAGCTCCACAAACATGGCATGGCGTAGCCCGTAAACCAAATTTTTGGGGCCGAAATTCACTTGTTCTCATCAGTTTCAGAGGAAAAAATATCAGAGAACAGTGACTGAAGACAGCCATAACTTTTGATCCAGAAATCGTTGTTGGGCCTATAATATACCAAATCATAGCGCTTTTCGAGCACTACAAATGGGGCAGGGCGTAGCCCACCAACCCATTTTTTTGGGCCAAAATTCACTTGTTTTCATCAGTTTCGGGGGAAAATAAATCAGAGAACTGTGACCGAAGACAGCCATAAGTTTTGATCCAGAAATCGTTGCTGGGCCTATAATATACCAAATTGAAGCTCTTTTTGAGCTCTACAAATGTGGTAGGGCGTAGCCAGCCAGCCCAATTTTTCGGGCAAAAATTCACTTGTTTTCATCAGTTTCGGAGGAAAAAAATCAGAGACTTGTGACTTAAGATGGCCATAACATTTGATCCAGAAATTCTTGCTGAGCCTATAATATACCAAATCGAAGCTCTTTTTGAGCTCTACAAACATGGTAGGACGTATCCCACAAATCCAATTTTTGGGGCCAAAATTCACTTGTTTTCATCAATTTCGGAGGAAAAAAAATCGGAGAACTACGACTGAAGACGGCCATAACTTTTGATCCAGAAATCGTTGCTAGGCCTATAATATACCAAATCGAAGCTCTTTTCGAGCTCTACAAATGTCACAGGGCATAGCCCTACAACCCAATTTTTTGCGCCAAAATTCACTTGTTTTCCTCAGTTTCAGAGAAAAAAAAATCGGAGAACTGTGAATGAAGCCAGCCATAACTTTTGATCCAGAAATCGTTGCTAGGCCTATAATATACCAAATCGAAGCTCTTTTCGAGCTCTACAAATGTCACAGGGCATAGCCCTACAACCCAATTTTTTGCGCCAAAATTCACTTGTTTTCCTCAGTTTCAGAGAAAAAAAAATCGGAGAACTGTGAATGAAGCCAGCCATAACTTTTGATCCAGAAATCGTTGCTAGGCCTATAATATACCAAATCGAAGCTCTTTTCGAGCTCTACAAATGTCACAGGGCATAGCCCTACAACCCAATTTTTTGCGCCAAAATTCACTTGTTTTCCTCAGTTTCAGAGAAAAAAAAATCGGAGAACTGTGAATGAAGCCAGCCATAACTTTTGATCCAGAAATCGTTGCTAGGCCTATAATATACCAAATCGAAGCTCTTTTCGAGCTCTACAAACGTGGCAGGGAGAACGGTGACTGAAGCCAGCCATAACTTTTGATCCAGAAATCGTTGCTAGGCCTATAATATACCAAATCGAAGCTCTTTTCGAGCTCTACAAATGTCACAGGGCATAGCCCTACAACCCAATTTTTTGCGCCAAAATTCACTTGTTTTCCTCAGTTTCAGAGGAAAAAAAATCGGAGAACTGTGAATGAAGACAGCCATAACTTTTGATTCAGAAATCGTTGCTGGGCCTATAATACCAAACCGAACTCTTTTTGAGCTCTACAAACGTGGCAGGGCGTAGCCCGCCAACCTGCCAACCCAATTTTTTGCGCCAAAATTCACTTGTCTTCATCAGTCTCAGAGAACTATGACTGCAGACCGCCATAACTTTTGATCCAGAAATCGTTGCTGGGCCTATAATACCAAACCGAACTCTTTTTGAGCTCTACAAACGTGGCAGGGCGTAGCCCGCCAACCTGCCAACCCAATTTTTTGCGCCAAAATTCACTTGTCTTCATCAGTCTCAGAGAACTATGACTGCAGACCGCCATAACTTTTGATCCAGAAATCGTTGCTGGGCCTATAATACCAAACCGAACTCTTTTTGAGCTCTACAAACGTGGCAGGGCGTAGCCCGCCAACCTGCCAACCCAATTTTTTGCGCCAAAATTCACTTGTCTTCATCAGTCTCAGAGAACTATGACTGCAGACCGCCATAACTTTTGATCCAGAAATCGTTGCTGGGCCTATAATATACCTAATGGAAGCTCATTTCGTGCTCTACAAACGTGGCAGCGCGTAGCCCACCAACCCAATTTTTTGTGCAAAAATTCACTCATTTTCATCATTTGCGGCGGAAAAAAATCGGAGAACTATGACTGCAGACCGCCATAACTTTTGATCCAGAAATCGTTGCAGTTCCTATAATATACCAAATCGAAGCTCTTTTTGAGCTCTGCAAACGTGGTAGGGCAAAGCCCGCCAACCCAATTCTTTTGGGCCAAAATTCACTTGTTTTCCTCAGTTTCGGAGGAAAAAAATTAGAGAACCGTGACTGAAGACGGCCATAACTTTTGATCCAGAAATCGTTTCTGGGCCTATAATATACCAAATCGAAGCTCTTTTTGAGCTCTACAAACGTGGCAGGGCAAAGCTGCCAACCCAATTTTTTGTGTGAAAATTCACTTGTTTTCATCAGTTTCGGAGGAAAAAAAATCAGAGAACTGTGAGTGAAGATGGCCATAACTTTTGATCCAGAAATCGTTTCTGGGCCTATAATATACCAAATCGAAGCTCTTTTTGAGCTCTACAAACGTGGCAGGGCAAAGCTGCCAACCCAATTTTTTGTGTGAAAATTCACTTGTTTTCATCAGTTTCGGCGGAAAAAAAAACGGAGAACTGTGATTGAAGACGGCCATGACTTTTGATCCAGAAATCCTTGCTATTCCTGTAATATACCAAGTCGAAGCTCTTTTTGAGCTCTACAAATGAGGTAGGGCGTAGCACGCCAACCCAATTGTTTGGGCCAAAATACACTTGTTTTCATCAGTTTCAGAGGAAAAAAAATCAGAGAACAGTGAATGAACACAGCCATAACTTTTGATCCAGAAATCGTTGCTGGGCCTATAATATACCAATTCGAAGCTCTTTTCGAGCTATACAAACGTGGCAGGGCGTAGCCCGGTAACCCAATTTTTTGTATGAAAAATCACTCATTTTCATCTGTTTCGGCGAAAAAAATATCAGAGAACTGTGACTGAAGACGGAGATAACTTTTGATCCAGAAATCGTTGCAGTTCCTATTATATACCAAATGGAAGCACTTTTCAAGCTCTACAAATGAGATAGGGCGTAACACACCAACCAAATTTTTTGGGCCAAAATTCACTTGTTTTCATCAGTTTTAGAGGAAAAAAAATCGGAGAACTATGACTAAAGACGGCCATAACTTTTGATCCAGAAATCTTTGCTCTTCCTATAATATACCAAATCGAAGCACTTTTTGAGCTCTACAAATGAGATAGGCCGTAGCCCACCAACCCAAAGTTTTGGGCCAAAATTCACTTATTTTCATCAGTTTTGGAGGAAAAAAAATCGGAGAACTTTGAATGAAGACGGTCATAACTTTTTATCCAGAAATCGTTGTTGTTCCTATATTATACCAAATCGAAGCTCTTTCTGAGCTCTACAAGCGTGGCAGGGCGTAGCCCACCAACCCAATTTTTTTGGGCCGAATTTCACTTGTTTTCATCAGTTTCGGAGGGAAAAAAATTGGAGAACTGTGAGTGAAGATAGCCATAACTTTTGATCCACAAATCGTTGCTGGGACTATAATATACAAAATCGAAGCTCTTTTCAAGCTCTACAAATGTGGCAGGGCGTAGCCTACTAGCCCAATTTTTTGGGCCAAAATTCACTTGTTTTCATCAATTTTGGAGGAAAAAAAATCGGATAACTGTGAATGAAGACAGCCATAACTTTTGATCCAGAAATCGTTGCTGGGCCTATAATATACAAAATCGAAGCTCTTTTTGTGTTGAACAAACGTGGTAGGGTGTAGCCCGCCAACCCAATTTTTTGTGCAAAAATTCACTTGTTTTCATCAGTTTCGGAGGAAAAAAAATCGGAGAACTGTGAGTGAAGACGGCCATAACTTTTGATCCAGAAAACTTTGCTGGGTCAATAATATACCAAATCGAAGCTCTTTCTGAGCTCTACAAATGTGGTAGGGCATAGCTCGCAAACCCAATTTTTTGGGCCAAAATTCACTTGTTTTCATCAATTTCGGTGGAAAAAAAATCGAAGAACTGTGAGTGAAGATGGCCATAACTTTTGATCCACAAATCGTTGCTGGGCCTATAATATACCAAATCAAAGCTCCTTTTGAGCTCTACGAATGTGGCAGGGCGTAGCCTACCAGCCCAATTTTTTGGGCCAAAATTCACTTATTTTCATCAGTTTCGGTGGAAAAAAATCGGATAACTGTGAATGAAGACAGCCATAACTTTTGATCCAGAAATCGTTGCTGGGCCTATAATATACCAAATCGAAGCTCTTTTCGTGCTCAACAAACGTGGT
The DNA here is from genome assembly GCF_000414095.1 of Morus notabilis. NCBI lineage: Eukaryota > Viridiplantae > Streptophyta > Magnoliopsida > Rosales > Moraceae > Morus > Morus notabilis. The sequence goes on from NW_010364053.1 coordinate 18,124, forward strand.
AGGGCGTAGCCCACCAACCCAATTTTTTGTGCGAAAAGTCACTCGTTTTCATCAGTTTCGGAGGAAAAAAAATCAGAGAACTGTGACTAAAGACGACCATGACTTTTAATCTAGAAATCTATGTTGTTCCAATAATATACCAAGTCGAAGGCCTTTTTGAGGTCTACAAATGAGGCAAGGTGTAGCCCACCAACCCAATTATTTGGGCCAAAATTCACTTATTTTCATCAGTTTCGGAGGAAAAAAAATCGTACGAAAAAAAATCGGAGAACTATGAGTGTAGATGGCCATAATTTTTCATCCAAAAATCGTTGCTAGGCCTATAATATACCAAATCAAAGCTCTTTTCGAGCTCTACAAATGTGGTAGAGCATAGAACACCAACCCAATTTTTTGGGCCAAAATTCACTTGTTTTCATCAGTTTCGGAGGAAAAAAAATCACAGAATTGTGACGGAACACGACCATTTCTTTTGATCCAGAAATCTTTGCTGGGCCAATAATATACCAAATAAAAGCTCTTCTCGAGCTCTACAATAGTGGCAGGGCGTAGCCCCCCGACCCAATTTTTTTGGGCCAAAATTCACTTCTTTTCATCAGTTTCGGAGGAAAAAAAATCAGAGAACTGTGAGTGAAGACAGCCATAACATTTGATCCAGAAATCGTTGCCATTCCTATAATATACCAAATCAAAGCTCTTTTTGAGCTCTACAAACGTGGCAGGGTGTAGCCTGCCAAACCATTTTTTTGGGCCAAAATTCACTTCTTTTCATCAGTTTCGGAGGAAAAAAAATCAGAGAACTGTGAATGAATACGGCCATAACTTTTTATCCACAAATCGTTGTTGGGCCTATAATATACCAAATCCAAGCTCTTTTTGAGCTCTACAAACGTGGCAGAGCGTAGAACACCAACCCAATTTTTGGGGCCAAAATTCACTTCTTTTCATCAGTTTTAGAGGAAAAAAAATCAGAGAACTGTGACGGAAGACAGCCATAACTTTTGATCCAGAAATCTTTGCTGGGCCAATAATATACCAAATCAAAGCTCTTTTTGAGCTCCCCAAACGTTACAAGCCGTAGCCCACCAACCCAATATTTTTGGGCAAAAATTCACTTGTTTTCATGAGTTTCGGAGGAAAAAAAATTGGAGAACTGTGAGTGAAGACGGCCATAACTTTTGATCTAGTAATTGTTGATGTTCCTATAATATACCAAATCGAAGCTCTGTTCGAGCTCAACAAATGTTGCAAGGCATAGCCTGCCAACCCAATTTATTGGGCCAAAATTTACTAGTTTTCATCAGTTTCAGAGGAAAAAAAATCAGAGAACTGTGAATGAACACGGCCATAACTTTTGATCCAGAAATCGTTGCTAGGCCTATAATATATCAAATCGAATCTCTTTTTGAGCTCTACAAACGTGGTAGGACGTAGCCCGCAAACCCAATTTTTTTGGGTAAAAATTCACTTGTTTTCATCAGTTTCGGAGGAAAAAAAATCGGAGAACTGTGACTGAAGACGGCCATAAGTTTTGATCCAGAAATCTATGTTGTTCCTATATTATACCAAATCGAAGCTCTTTCGAGCTCTACAAATGAGGCAGGGCATAGCCAGCCAACGCACTTTTTTGGGCCAAAATTCACTTGTTTTCATCAGTTTTGGAGGAAAAAAATCGGAGAACTGTGAATGAAGATGGCCATAACTTTTGATCCAGAAATCGTTGCTGGGCCTATAATATACCAAATCGAAGCTCTTTTCAAGTTCTACAAACATGGTAGAGCGTAGAACACCAACCCAAATTTTTGGGCCAAAATTCACTTATTTTCATCTATTTCGGAAGAAAAAAAATCAGAGAACTGTGGATGAAGACGGCCATAAATTTTGATCCAGAAATCGTTGCTGTTTCTATATTATTCCAAACCGAAGCTCTTTTCGAGCTCTGCAAATGAGGCCGGGCGTAGCCTGCCAACCCAATTTTTTAGGCCAAAATTCACTTGTTTTCATCAGTTTCAGAGGAAAAAAAATTTGAGAACTGTGAGTGAAGATTGCCATAACTTTTGATCCACAAATCGTTGCTAGGCCTATAATATACCAAAACGAAGCTCCTTTCAAGCTCTACAAACGTGGCAGAGTGTAGAACACCAACACAATTTTATGGGCCAAAATTCACTTGTTTTCATCAGTTTCAGAGGAAAAAAATCAGAGAACTGTGACGGAATACGGCAATAACTTTTGATCCAGAAATCTTTGCTGGGCCAATAATATATCAAATCGAAGCTCTTTTCGAGCTCTTCAATCGTTCTAAGGTGTAGCCCGCCGACCTAATATTTTTGGGTGAAAATTCATCTGTTTTCATCAGTTTCGGAGGAAAAAAAATCGGAGAACTGTGAGTGAAGAAGTCCATAACTTTTGATCCAGAAATTGTTGCAGTTCCAATAATATACCAAATCAAAGCTCTATTCGAGCTCAACAAACGTGGCAGGGCATAGCTCACCAACCCAATTTATTGGGCCAAAATTCACTTGTCTTCATCAGTCTCAGAGGAAAAGAAAAACAGAGAACTGTGAATGAACACAGCCATAACTTTTGATCCAGAAATCGTTGCTGGGCCTATAATATACCAAATCGAATCTCTTTTCGAGCTCTACAAACATGGTAGGACGTAGCCCGCCAACCCAATTTTTTTGGGCAGAAATTCACTTGTTTTCATCAGTTTCGGAGAAAAAAAATCAGAGAACTGTGACTAAAGACGGTCATAACTTTTGATCCAGAAATCTTTACTGGGCCAATAATATACCAAATTGAAGCTCTTTTCGAGCTCTGCAAAAGTTGCAGGGTGTAGCCCGCCAACCCAATATTTTTGGGCCAAAATTCACTGGTTTTCATAAGTTTCGGAGGAAAAAAAATCAGAGAACTGTGAGTGAAGACGGCCATCACTTTTGATCCAGAAATTGTTGCTGTTCCTATAATATACCAAATTGAAGCTCTTTTCGAGCTCTACAAACGTGACAGGGCGTAGCCCGCCAACCCAATTTATTGTGCCAAAATTCACTTGTTTTCATCAGTTTCAGAGAAAAAAAAATCAGAGAACTGTGAATGAACACGGCCATAACTTTTGATCCAGAAATCGTTGTTGGGCCTATAATATACCAAATTAAAGCTCTTTTTGAGCTCTACAAACGTGGTAGGGGTAGCCCGCCAACCAAATTTTTTTGGGCAAAAATTCATTTATTTTCATCAGTTTTAGAGGAAAAAAAATCAGAGAACTGTGAGTGAAGACGGCCATAACTTTTGATCCAGAAATCGTTGCTGTTCCTATAATATACCAAATCGAAGGTCTTTTCGAGCTCTACAAACGTGGTAGGGTGTAGCCCGTGAACCCAATTTTTTGAGCCAAAATTCACTTGTTTTCATCATTATGGAGGAAAAAAAATCAGAGAACTGTGAATGAAGACGGTCATAACTTTTGATCCAGAAATCGTTGCTGGGCCTATAATATACCAAATCAAAGCTCTTTTCGAGCTCTACAAACTTGGCAGGGCATAGCCCGCCAACCCAATTTTTTTGGGCCAAAATTCACTTGTTTTCATCAGTGTCAGAGGAAAAAATTCAGAGAACTGTGACTGAAGACGGCCATAACTTTTGATCCAGAATTCTATGCAGTTCCTATAATATACCAAATCGAAGCTCTTTTCGAGCTCTACAAATGAGGCAGGGCGTAGCCTCCCAACCCATTTTTTTGGGCAAAAATTCCCTTGTTTTCATCAGTTTCGGGGGAAAAAAATCACAGAACTGTGACTGAAGACGGCCATAACTTTTCATCCAGAAATCGTTGTTGTTCCTATAATATACCAAATCGAAGCTCTTTTCGAGCTCTACAAACGTGGAAGGGCGTAGCCTGCCGACCCAAGTTTTTGGGCCAAAATTCACTTATTTTAATCAGTTTAGGAGGAAAAAAATCAGAGAACTGTGACTGAAGACGGCCATAACTTTTCATCCAGAAATCGTTGTTGTTCCTATAATATACCAAATCGAAGCTCTTTTCGAGCTCTACAAACGTGGAAGGGCGTAGCCTGCCGACCCAAGTTTTTGGGCCAAAATTCACTTATTTTAATCAGTTTAGGAGGAAAAAAAATCAGAGAACTGTGAATAAAGATGGCTATAACTTTTGATCTAGAAATCATTGCTGGGCCTATATTATACCAAATCAAAGCTCTTTTCGAGCACTACAAGTTTTTGGGCCAAAATTCACTTGTTTTCTTCTGTTTCGTCAGAAAAAAATCAGAGAACTTGATTAACTCCCAAAAGTGATGCTCACAAGCGGTCAATTGTAGCACAGATGGGCAGTCGTATCCACAGAGAGATAACAAAATAGCAAGAATAACTAATAGAATAAGAGCGTTTGAGAAAAGTGAATTAAAGAAAAAGAATAGTTTTT
>NW_010364054.1:0-810 GCF_000414095.1 Morus notabilis
GAACGGCGACAACTTTTGGTGTTGAAATGGGGCCCATCAGCGGTTTGACGGAAGCTCTCATCGGGATCTACAATTGCCACGGGAACGGCGAAACTTTTGGTGTCGTAACGGGGCCTATCAGCCGTTAGATCGAAGCTCTCTTCGCGCCCTACAACCGCCACGGGAACGGTGACAACTTTTGGTGTCGTAACGGGGCCTATCAGCCGTTAGATCGAAGCTCTCTTCGCGCCCTACAACCGCCACGGGAACGGTGACAACTTTTGGTGTCGTAACGGGGCCTATCAGCCGTTAGATCGAAGCTCTCTTCGCGCCCTACAACCGCCACGGGAACGGTGACAACTTTTGGTGTCGTAACGGGGCCTATCAGCCGTTAGATCGAAGCTCTCTTCGCGCCCTACAACCGCCACGGGAACGGTGACAACTTTTGGTGTCGTAACGGGGCCTATCAGCCGTTAGATCGAAGCTCTCTTCGCGCCCTACAACCGCCACGGGAACGGTGACAACTTTTGGTGTCGTAACGGGGCCTATCAGCCGTTAGATCGAAGCTCTCTTCGCGCCCTACAACCGCCACGGGAACGGTGACAACTTTTGGTGTCGTAACGGGGCCCATCAGCCGTTAGCTCGAAGCTCTCTTCGCGCCCTACAACCACCCTGGGAAGGTAGACAAATTTTGGTGTCGTAACGGGGCCCATCAGCCGTTAGATCGAAGCTCTCTTTGCGATCTAAAATTGGCATGGGAACGGCGATAACTATTTATGTCATAACGGGTCGCATAATCCGTCAGATCAAAGCTCTCTTCCCCCTCTACAA
>NW_010364055.1:0-2734 GCF_000414095.1 Morus notabilis
TTAGAATCATTTCCTAAGCATTATACTTGGAACTAGATTATACTTAGAACTAGATTCGAGCATGAAAAGCATAGCATTTTTTTTCTAGAATTTGTAGTCGTAGCCTTTCATAAATTATTAAGCTTCGTCAAATTAGACCGGACTTTAGATAATTATCTTCGTATATTTTTGAGTGATTGCTTAAATTTTCATATTTGTTAATTTAAATTTAACTTTATTGATCAATATTTTCTATTTATATGCATCATATAGATCAACATATGACTCATTAATTAGTAACAATTCTGTTGAGATTAAACTCTCATTGAATATCAATGTGAGAGACATATGAGAACATTTAATATTAATCTTAATGCAAAACTTTTTATGAATGAGCAATTAATTTGTTTGTGTATCAAATTTAAAACTATAAAAAAGTAAAGTATTCATTCTTTTTTACGTTTTTTTTACTGTAGCTCTTTTTTTTATACAAGCGGATCAAGCCCATAATATTTTTTTAAACTCTCATTGTGTCTATATGTTACTCTAGATGTTAATAAAATGTTAATTTTGGTGTTTGAAAATTATGTTTGATGTTTTAATTTGATGTAGGCGTTTAAGTAGGCATTTGATTTTTCACCTTCGTCCTTGTTTGTACGGTTCTTCTGACATAATCCTTCTATTTTCAGCCACCGTTTAGTGGGTTTGAACTTTGTAAGTTTTTTATATTTATTTAGTTTAAAATTATAGTAGTTGTATGAATTCGGAATTATGATGACAATATTTGAATTATGATTTTGTTATATTGTTGAAATTTAGTATATGTTTATGATTCTTGTTATGGGTGGCACATCTTGCAGCTATGGTGTGCCGAAATCTTTTAAAGTTGTTTTTCTGCAGGTTTTAATTTTTGGATTATACGAAAAATAAGTCATTATGCTGTCGAAATTTAGTTAGAAAACCAGAATTTTAATAAGTTCATTAACACACTTTAATTAATAAAACTTAATTGTGTTAATTAAGAATAAAATTAAAATTAATTAAACACATTAATGAATTATTATGTCTGTTGTTGTTTATAGTTGAAATGCCGATTGACAAAAGTTGGACTTATTTGAGGAACCGATTGTCGAATGAATATTGGAATGGGCTATCTACTTTTATTGAGGTCGCCAAAAATTATGCAACTTCAATTGGCCATATCAGCTGTCCTTGTATGAAATGTAGAAACCATGAAATGCATCCAGTAGAAACTGTGAGAGAAAATTTTGATCTATTGTATAGAACATGGATTCACCATGGTGAAGTAGAAGTGGTTTCAAGTGTAGACCTAATAGTTAATCAACCAGTAGACGAGATGTTTGCAGTCTTAGAAGACGTTGCTGGGATTAATGATGACCATGGAATGTTGAATGAGATGTATGTGGATCTAGAAGATGCACAGTAAGCTAAATTTAAGGATCTACTTTCTGAGCTCCAGGTGGGATTGTATCCGGGCTGCACTAAGTATTCATCTTTAAATTTCTTAGTGAAATTGATGCATTTAAAAGTGTTATACAAGTGGCCTAATGAGTGTATGGATGCTCTGTTAAATCTATTGAAAGATGCATTCCCATATGTGAAGTTACATTCTTCTCATTATGAGTCGAAGAAGCTCGTGAGTAAACTTGGACTGGGTTACGAAACAATTCATGTCTGCAAGTACGATTGTGCTTTGTTTTGGAAGGGAAACGCTGATCTACAAATGTGTCATGTATGTAAAACATCCCGTTGGAAGAAAAAAAGACAAAAGGTACTAAACAAGTCCCGTGAAAAGTACAACGTTATTTCCCATTAACAGATCAGTTGAAGCATCTGTACGGTTCTCATCACACAGCTAAAGATATGATGTGGCACCAGTGTGGGCGTTCAAATGATGAGGATTTAATGCGTCATCCAGTTGATGGTATTGAATGGAAGGAGGTAGATGAAAAGTATCCTGAGTTTTCACGTGAGCCGAGAAATGTTCGCTTGGGGTTGGCCACCAATGGTTTCAATCCTTTCGAGAACATGAGCCTCTCATACAGTATGTGGCCGGTGGTTTTAACGTACAATTTACTTCCGTGGTTATGCACTAACGATCCTTATAAGATGTTGACATTGTTGATTCCTGGCCCAAATGCACCCGGAAAGGTATGGATGTCTTTTTAAGGCCCCTTGTGGATGAGCTAAAAGATTTGTGGAATGAAGGAGTAATTGTACGTGACGAAGTTTTGAATACATCATTTCAGATGCGAGCTATGTTGCTCATGATTGTTAATGATTTTTCTGCTCGTAGTAGTTTATCTGGATGGAGTGGTCAGGGCTATTTAGCATGCCCAACTTGCAACGATGCAACTCCTTCAAAGAGGATAACAAGTAAGACTTATTTTGTTGGCCATCGGCAATGACTTCCTATTAAACATGGGATGAGAAAAAATAAAAAGTTTGATGGTATGGTTGAGAAACGACCTCCACCGGCTCAAAAATCTGTTCACCAAATCTTAGCTCAGTTACAAAATGTGTCCTTAGAATTGCCTGGTAAACATGAAAAGTATGGTGGTAAGAAGCGGAAAAGACATGCAAGCGAGCTTAATTGGACAAAGAAGAGTATCTTTTGGGAGTTGCCTTATTGGAAGTCATTATCGTTACGTCACAACTTAGATGTCATGCATATTGAGAAGAATGTATGCGACAGCTTATTGGGCACAATTCTAGACATTGATGGAAAAAGTAA
>NW_010364055.1:3090-3233 GCF_000414095.1 Morus notabilis
TCAAGGACATTGCGAAAAAGTGATTTAGAGAAAGCTCAACAAGATATTGTGCTTATTTTATGCAAGTTAGAAATAATTTTTCCTCCTATCTTTCTGACATAATGGTACATTTAGTTATACACTTGCCTGAAGAAGCCATTCGA
>NW_010364056.1:0-200 GCF_000414095.1 Morus notabilis
ACGGGGCCCATAATCCATGAGATCGAGCTCTCTTCGTACTCTACAACCGTGACGGGAACGGTGACAACCTTTGGTGTCGTAACGGGGCCCATCATCCGATACATCAAACCTCTCTTCGCGATCTACACCTGCCACGTTTTCGGCAAAAACTTTTGGTGTCCTAACGGGGCCCATCGGGCGTTAGATCGAAGCTCTCTTCG
>NW_010364056.1:330-525 GCF_000414095.1 Morus notabilis
GGCCCATCAGCCGTTAGATCGAAGCTCTCATCGCGATCTACGAATGGCACGGGAACGGTGAAAACTTTTGGTGTCGTAAAGAGGCCCATAATCTGTCATATCAAAGCTTTCTTCGCCCTCTACAACCGTCCCGAAAACCGCGACATATTTTTGTATCGTAACGGGCCCCATTAGCCGTTAGATCGAACCTCTCTT
>NW_010364057.1:0-561 GCF_000414095.1 Morus notabilis
AAAAAAAAAAAAAAAAAAAAAAAAAAAAAAAAAAAAGAGAGAAAATCCACAACATTCTTCAGAAAAAGCTCAGTGACACAAAACAGGTCAATATGATCGAGAAACAAAATCATATAGACGAAAAAGGAAATAAAAAAATCGTGACAAACCCATCGTCAATACGCTTAAACCAGATCAACCCATGAAAAGAAATCCAGAGAAGAGACATTGCGAAGACATAAAACGGCTAAAGAAGCTCACCTGTATAATGGGTCCGCGTGGTTTGGATTGGATTCGCGTTGTCTAGGCAGAACCACGGCAGAGGAATTTATGCGATGTTGTTATGATGCAGAGTTTTTGTATATGAACGGTGAGGGAAAAGAAAAGGAAAGAAAAGAAAGACGGAGTAGATACAATTGTGAAGTGACGCGTGCGTGGGATTAAGGTTTTGCGTTGACAAAATGGAGAGAGATTGGTTTGAATTTTTAATTTAAATTTAGACGCGGTTTTACGTGACGATTTTTTATTATAATAAAAAAATTAAATATAATTTTTTATAAAAATTTTTAACCGTAATAAAAT
>NW_010364058.1:0-33221 GCF_000414095.1 Morus notabilis
CAAAAAATCCATAAAAGAAAAGGATAAAAATCCCAACTCTCCACGCGAATGAGACAAAAGGGGCAAAGAGATTGAAGCCATAAGAGAACAGATGCAAGATTTCAGCCAAAACCAAGCAAAAGAAACGAATCAAAGGAAGAGAAGAAAGAAAAAAAAGAAAAGACAAAGCGACTGAGAAAAGTAGAAATTCTTAGAAGGGGAAAACATAGAGCTCCACACGCGAAATGACCAAAAATCACACACCAATGGCAAAGCAAACGACAACATAACCTAAAGACTAAATTGTCCCCGCGCAAGACGAAGGAGGGAGCAGTAAATTGAGAGCAAAATGACCATTTCGCTGTAGAAAGAACAATAAAATGGGTATGCGTAAATAGTACCCCGAGTCTCCTTTAGTATATTTATAAAATGAAGTTTGGGAGAGAGAAGATGATATTCAGAGAGAGGAGAGAAGGTGAAGGCAACGAAATAAATGTAGAGAGAGAGTTCATAAGGGTTTTTTTTTTTTTTTCCCCCTGCTAACCGGTTACCAACAAGTAAGCGGTCGTTTTCGTCTTATTTATAGCGTGGAAATATAAATTATAGGAAGAAAGTTGAATGGTTGGATGAGAAGTGAATAGGATAAGATGCCTCTCTACTAATAAGGAGAAAGTACACGACCCTGTGGAAGATAACTAAGCAAAAAATTCTAGCAAAAAACAAAAAAAAAAGACACTACTTAGCAAAAGGACAAATATCAACCACTAAAAAAAGAGCCTAAAAGGACACCAAAAGTCTGTTTTTCATTAAGAAATCGTCTTTAATCCAATCACTTTTTCATTAAGAAATGGTCTTCAATCCAATCACATCACTCACAAAAGCCTTAAGATTGGTATCAGAAGATCCACCATCCTTGGAAGCTTCCCAAGCCAAATCCCTCCATTTCTGGGCATTTCTTCTCATTTCCTCTCCGCCCATTACAGATTCCAAACACCTCTTTATTTCTTGACCCTCAACAATTCCCTCCTCATTGGCCTTCACTTTTACCCCAGTTTTCCAAAAATCCTCTATCAACTTGGCGTTGGTTAATTGGTCAACTGATTGTGGGAAAGCCACAACAGGGACTCCACAAACCAAGCTCTCCAAAGTAGAATTCCACCCACAATGCGTCACAAAACACCCCAAAGCATTGTTAGACAAAACCTCAACTTGACAACACCATGGAACTATCTTCCCAACCTTCTCTAATTCTTCTTTAAAACTCACTTTCTCTTCTTCTTCTCCTCCTCCTCTTTCATCTTTGTTTTTGTTGTCGTTTTCTCTAATGACCCACAAGAAAGGACGGCCAAAATCCAACAACCCCTTTGCGATTTCCTCCATTTGGGGCTTTGTTAACACCGCGATGCTACCAAACGACACGTAAATCACTGACCCTTTTGGCTTAGAGTTCAACCATTTACTAATCTTGTAATTTTTATCATCTGAATTTCGAAGCTCAACCGGATTGATCGACGGTCCGATTCCAATCAAATTCAACTTATAATTATCACAAAGTGCTCTCAGTGCCTCCGGCTCTAACGCATCAAACGTGTTGACCAAAATCTTTGGTTGACTTTCTTGGCCAATCACGTCAAACTGTTCTTGAAACAATTGGACGAGAGAACCCAACTTTGAATCTGAAGCGTCCAAGAACGAGGGAAGATCACGAACAGCAAAATCGAGTGGAAGCCCTGGAAATCCTAAAGAACATGAACGATCATTTACCATTTTGTCCCTGATGAGATCACCATAGCCATGGAAGTAATAGTAGCAGAGATCAAACACAGTCGCCGTCTGGACATAGAAAAGCGCCACCGGGATCCCGAGCTTCGCTGCCACGTCAGCAACCCAGGGCATAATGAACGTGTAGATCATGCAGGTGTACGGACGGCCTTCGTTCTTACTCGAATCGACGAGATCTATGAGAGCTTGGGAGCCGCGGCTGCGGAGCTCCAAACTGTAGACGGTGAAATCTATGGCCTTAGGGCCAAAACCGTCGTCGTATCCATCGGAGAACTGCGTGAAGGACATGCCGTTCGGTGGGGTGAAATTATTGTCGTTGTTGTCGTCCGTTCCGCCACCTTTGGTGATCATGCGGCGGTGGGCGCGGACGGTGGTGACGAAGGTGACTTCGCAGCCGATGAGAACTAGACGCCTGGCAAGTTGTAGGGCCGGGTTAACGTGGCCATGCGCCGGTAAAACGACGAGTAGGAAGCGGGGCTTTGCCATTGGCGTCAGCGGCGCGTGGAGGAGCGTGGTGGAGTGGTGCTTTCGGCGGCGTTGTATAGTAACTGGTTTGAATATTTTAGAAAAACTTTGGTTGGATTACTACTTTAAGTAGTGGATACGTCTTTTAAAAGTCAAAGTATTGATTTCATTTATCGTGGGACGTGGCGAGGATTAAGATAAGAAAAGAACTGTAGAGAAAATAAATGACGTTCGCAGTGACGAATATTGGATTTGATGGTTGGCTAGAGGGCCTAGGATAGAGATTTAGTAGGTGTTTGGTTTTAGAATTATGATTCAGAATTATTTTTAATTTATGTGCGTTTTTCGTGAGAGAAAATACTGTAATCAGCTGCAATTCGAAACATAACACGAATCTTCATTATTTTTATGTATTATGGTACAATGAGGGACCCGTTAGAGACCAGTGCTGGAACTTTAGACTGGCCGCCCGCGACTACCCGAAAAAACTGATTTTAAGTTTCATTTTACAGGCATATCTAGAGCTAATGCTCTAGGAGTTAGATTTAATACTTGTAAGAACCTAAACAATTCTTGTTCTCTTTAGTTACTATCTTGAATCTATATAATACTATCTCTAATTCTTTTAATGTGAGTAGCCATTGATTTTAAACCCGATTTCACTATTCAATTAATTACATGGCATGCACAACGTTGGTAAAAGATATACCATCATCGAATACACTTAAATCATTTTTGAAATATTCAATTACTTTAGTATTTGTACTAGCATTATCTAGTGTTATAGCCATCACTTTATCTTTTAATCTTTTATTCATCAATTACATTTAAAATTGTATTATATATAAATCGGCGTTATGTGATCCTAGAACACATTTAAAACTTAATATTCTCTTATCGAAATTGAAGTCTTTAAAATAATGTCCGGTTACAGATAAATAATCTTTGTTGGCAACGGCAGACCACATGTATGCCGTTAACGCAACACAGTCGCTAGTAGAGTATAAAAGGTTTATTAATGCTTCTTTTTCTTGTTTAAATAATTTTAACAAATCTTTCCTAATAGTAATTTTTGAAAAAAAAAATTGTGCATTAGAATTGTGTACAACTTTAATATATCGTTGTCATTTAGGATGGTCTACAAAACTAAATGGTTGATCTAATGCAACTATCATTCGCACAACTTTCTTACGATCTACTTGCAGATCGTATTTCTAAGTGGTTAGACCACCGGTTGTGCGATCAAATGATAATTGTATTTGGTGGAGTTCGGCTCCACTGGTTTGGCCACGCTTTTGAAGACACTTTTCGGAGTGTCTTCTCAAGTGTGTTGTGTTGTGAATAGTGTCACATTGTAATTTAGAATAATAATATTTACATTGAGCTATGTGTTTTGTGTTACCGTCATTTTCGACCTCCTCAATTGTGTCGAAGTGATCTCAAACTGTTGAGGTGTGCTTGCATTTCCTCTTGGAGGTTGCAACACTTGCAGACGCAATAGGACTTGCACTTGCCTCTCCTCCATGCCCACCACCATTGTGGCCACAACCTCCAGTACGTCCACTAAGGCTCGGATTTGTAGGTTCCTGAGGTAGTTGTGTTTGTAATTCTTGCGTAATAAATTCATTAGTAGGAAATTACCCTTCTTTCACGTTCTGTTAGGCATTAACATGAATACCACCATAACCGAAAGAATTCATTACAAAAAATAGGAGCGATTTGAGAGAGAGAGAGTTTTAGGATATTGTGATAGTTTTTGAAAAAATGATGAGAGAGATTTAAGAGATTAAGAGAAATTGAGAGAGATTGAGAGAGTTTAGATAAGAAAAATATGTGGAGGATGAGAGATATTTATAGAAAAATTTTTAAGTTAAAAAATTAAATTTTTTTCCCTAAATTTGAATCCAACAGTCATTTTTAATCTCGACGGATAGAATTTGGGCTGAAAAACGAGCAACGGTCAGAAAAAAAGAGCATTATGAAATCAGATCCTCTGAAGACTTCAAGTCAATTCCTCTGAAGACTATTATGAAATCAGATCCAATCTAAAACAGCATCAGATTAGGTGGAAACTGAGATTTAAATTTTAAACTATTATTTTTTGGCTTTCCTATTAAAATATAGCCACTCTTGTTCGCTTCTTAAAGCGTTTACTGCTAGTTTGGGCAGTTCCCTTCCTGCCCGAAAGGGCAAGAAGGGAAATGCAGAAAAGGCTTCTTTTTGGACTTCTTGTGTTATTTCTCTTTTTTTCTTTTTATGTATATTTATTCTTTTCTTTTTTACTTTTTTTTCTTTATAAAGAGAATTGTTTGTTTTAGATGTTTTGTTGCATGACGTTAAGAGTTATGTTACTTTTGTAGTGTTAAAGGTTTTTTGTTTTCTTTAGCTTACAACGTGATATTCATTTTAAATTTTTTAAAGATTTATTACATGTGTTTTACTAAAATAACAGATACATTCCCTTACTAAAATTAATAACATCATCAACACCCCTTAAATCTAATTCTGTTAAGTTGGGAAGTAAAAAGACAAAAATACCCTATTTAATATCAGCATTGATCTAATGATGTCAAATTTCAACCATTTATCTAATTCATGCTTATTTGGTCAACTGATGTCAACCATTGGTCTTAGATAGATTGATATTATTTAGATAATGAAATAGTTTTTTCTTTTTTTTTATGGTTTAAATATTTTTCCTTTTTTTTTTTTTTGCTGAAATAAAATCATTGAAATAGTTTATTTATCTTACTTTCCACAACATAATGCTTCTAATTTTTGCGATACATACGTTTTTGTTTGAATGCTGAGTGGATGGAGATTCTCTAGCATCTCCTAATGTTATAAGTATAAATTGTTTGATAATACTATTATTAAAAATGACATAAAAATGTTTTTTTTTTCTCATCATTAGATTGAAAATTAGGATCACAAGTGTGTAAAATCAATTAAACTTAATTTTTCATGCCAAACAAGGGTTAAAACGTCATCTACAGCAACATATGTAGATAAAAACATTTTTTGATACGTAGAGGGGTACTTTTAGCATTTTAAAAAATTTAACCCTGTTAGGGATACCAAGTCTTGTCACGACCCCTAACAGGGGTTAGTGACATGGAGGCTTATTTAGAAATTTAAAACCTGTTTAAAAAAGTGATTAACAATCAACAGTGTAAAAATTTAAATTTCAAATCTAAAATATCCATGTATTTTCAAATTAACCCCACTATTTATAAGACATTCAGTTTCAGGGAAAGTGGTGGAATTTCTAACCAAACCAGTTCAAAAACCTCACCCCTAGTATCATGTCAGGAATTCTAACAGGTTTAGCATACATGAATATAAACAAAAGTAAATGTTGACCTCAACCACAATCTAGCAATATCTGAGTTTACAATCCATAATTTAGTACATGCCTTGAGATAAAGGGAAAGGAAAATACGAATCTTCACTTTTTGAAGACGGTTTCACCTCACCGGTAGTAGCTACCTATTCAGCACTACTCCTCATGTCGCCTAAAGGGGTTTAATACAGTTAAAACAAGAAAAGTGAGCATAAGGCCCAATAGGATATAATTTTATATAACATTGTAAGTAAGGTACTCACGGTTCGAAGACATGCACCCTGAACTGATCATCCTTTTTAGAAAAAGGAAATACTCACGTAGTAGTAATAAAATATCTGTATAATGAAAATATGCAGAACCATAACACCACTGAGCAAGAAGTGGACCGTACGGGTTTCGGGACCTGCCCCCAAGGATACGGTTCCCATATCCCTATCTCTGTGACCACCATGCGTTTTATCATTTCTTAAAATATTTCATTTTAAGAAATGATACTCTTTAAAAGCTCATTTCTAAAATCATTTGAAACTCAATAGCATTATTCATGCTATTGTCTTTAAACATGTTTTGTTCTCAAACATTTTCATTTGCCAAAATTATTTAAAGTAAGGATAACAAGGATATGGACAAGAATATCCTACCTCTCAGATATCAAACCTGTGGCTATCTTCACGTAGCCCTAGCTCCACTTGCCTTTGAAGGTCCAATTCCAATCGTGCCACTAACTTCCTCATCAAAATCAACGATTTAGAGTTCAATCTTTTCCTCTAAACATTCTTGTTTAAGGATATACAATTGTATCATATTAGTGTGCCTTAACTTAAAATCAAAGTTTATAAACAATTCTTGATTCAAATCGTGATTCTTTGGGAATTGAGATTCATTCTGAAAAATTGAATGGGAACAAGGATCAATGTGGCTAATCCACTCATTTTGAGTTCTCAAATGAAGTTAGGTCGGTTCTACATTGAGTTTTGGGGTCAAAACATGGTTTTTGAACTGTTTAGGGTCAGACTTAGTGTGAACCAGTTGACCGGTGATAGAGGAGTGTAACTCCACTGGTCGATCGGAAAAACTCCAGGGCCAAAAATGGCCAATCCACGGGAAACGAAGCCAAATCCTACAATTTCAGGTTCGATTTTAACATATTCTGATGAGAAATTTGTAAATCCGGTTCTAATCAACAAATGGGGTCCAATAAATCAAAATCCCCTAAATTTCATCAAGGTTTCATCAAAATCCATTCAAAATTCATTCGAAAACAAATTTAAACCAAAAATCACCAAACTAGACTAAAACGAGTTCCACAAGGCTAGATCCAAAAATCTAAAGTGAGTTTCAGAGAGTTTTACCTCGATTTAGGCTTCGATGTTGAAAACTTCTTGGAAATCTCCGTTTTTGGTTCAAATCCGGCCCAAAATCCGCTTGAAGAGAGAGGAGACTTTGAGAGAGAGATGAACGAGAGAGGGAGAGAGAAAGAGAGAGAGAGAGAGAGCTCGGTGAGAGGGAAACTGAGAGAGAGAGAGACAAGATAGAGAGAATGGGGGAGAGTGAGAGGGTAACGAGAGAAAGAGAGAGGGACATAAGGAAAAGAAAAGAAAATGAGGAAAAATAATGAGGAAAGACAAATAAAAGTAAAAGGGGTCGAAACATGTATTTTCACACACTTCTGGGGTGAAATTATAAATACTAAAAGTAAGTTTAAAAGTTCTTAATTAATTAAGAAAAATCAAATTTAGGCACACTAATAAACCATAATTATCACAATTAAACATATTTAATTCTTGAGGGCGCTACAATTTTCACGTTCTGAACGACTTTCATATTGGGTTTCTCATTCTTTTCATTCTTCTTTACAGATATCGTACCCTTGTATGGATCGGTTTATGTTTTTCATTTTCTTGCCTTTTACTTCTTATCCTGTTGTACCATAGCGCGCATAACCAATGAGGAGTGGGGTAGCTAACCAATGCAGCTCAGTCACGATTTCATTTCTTTCATAGTCTCATAATAACCTTTCCTTCGAAGGCTGGTACAAGCAGGATGTTTGATCTCTTACCATTTATCAATTTTTCTCATTGAAATGGTAACTCTAGTTAAATCTGATGACTTTGTGCATTTTTGAGTAATTTATCATAAGATTGACTTTTCATTGAAGTTTAACTTTTTATCTTAACTTGACCTGAACTTGACGTCGATACATATTTTTCACAGAATAAAATTCTACTGCTACTTAAGTCTTATAGATACATGCATAACATTGTATCCAACATTCAGGAGTCATCATTCACATTCTAGCATACATTTAGTCTACAATGGCTCGAATTATTTATTCGTGTTGTAGACAAGAGAAACTACTGATACTTACAGAAGTTTTACTAATATTGCATCCTTTGTCTCACTTACTTCAATCGTTAATCGACCTTATTGCATAAATTTCTAATCGTTAGATTCAAAATCTAAGATCAATAATTACATTAAAATTTAATTCAGAAAGGTCTACAATCCTTGTGTTTTGTATTCAATCCCAAAATATTTCTTATCTCAAGAATTTGCAGTAAAACTGTGCACCTTCCTCAGTCATGGGCCTAATTTTCAGTTTTGGTCCAAATATGTGAATTGTCATTGTGTTCGATTTCTATACATCACCGACTATCAAATCGACTTACTTTTCACATCTTAATCCCTTATTCCTCATGAAAACTAGTTTAGTTCAAAATGCTCATTTTATCCGTTGTTTCCACCGTCAAACATAATTCTTATTCTTTCTCTTTCCATTTAATCCTTAAGAACATCTAAATTCTAGGGTTTCTCCGTATTTTCACAAAAATTCTCATTACCAAGAATTTCTAGAAACAAAGGTCAATTAACCTAGAATTCCTCCTTAATCACTAGATTTTCAAGTTCTTAACAACCACAAACTTAATCATCATCTTAAGCAAAAAAATTTCATGCTTTTCCCCATACTTAAACATGCAGCCAAGGTAGGAAAAAAGTTAAAAGAAAACCGAAATTTACCTTAGAGAATGAAGAGAAATCCTTAGTTACACGAACTAGCGGTGTCGTTTCGTCAATTTCAATCAAAACTCATTTTTCTCACTTTGGGTGAATTCTTTTTCTTCCTTTCTCTTTGACTGAGTTCTCTCTGTTCTTAACAAGAAAAATGAACATTTAGTGGTATTTTTATCTCTTAAAAACCGGACTTAATAAAGTGGGAGAACTATATACAATTTTGGCACTTTTGAGGGACCTTTTGCAAAATTTCATCAAAAATATATTTTCTTTCTTCTTCACTA
This sequence comes from Morus notabilis, assembly GCF_000414095.1. NCBI lineage: Eukaryota > Viridiplantae > Streptophyta > Magnoliopsida > Rosales > Moraceae > Morus > Morus notabilis. Next base: position 8,869 of record NW_010364058.1, read on the forward strand.
AGCTTGGCCAACCACCTTGCATTCCACATGCCTCAATCTCAGCCCTTCATCTAATTTTTCACCTTAAATCTAAACCGTCCATTTCTAATAACTATTTTATTTTGGTTCAGTTTAATTCCTATCCGGTACGCGTTTTACCATCCGGTACGCGTTTTACCCGCATTTTTCAGATAATTAGTCAACAAAGTCAACTTTGTTCAACCTTGACTATCCTTTCAAGGGTGACTTATTAATCGACTCTTGGACAATAAATTTTGACTTGGTCAACCCTATTCGGTCGAAAACCTTAATTTTCTCAGTTCAGCTCTCCAAACCCCTTTTTCGTTTGTTTTTCGTTCCGATTGTTTCTAAAACCCTAGAATTGATGTTTTTCAATTCTTTTCCATTTCTTAAACTTATTATTCACGTGTTTACCCACTTATGGGTTTAACACAATTGTCCGTACCTCATTTTTAAATATAGTCTAAAAATCGGTAACTGCATCAGAAATTTCTGAACTTTAGCTTATAACTTACTATTTAGTACTATTATCAACAAGTACTTGTTTTAAAAATATTCTTATGGATAATACAAAAGATTTTAGTAAATTTTATCTCATACAATAATTCTGATAAATTTCCCGGTCATGACAATCACCCCTCCTTAAAAATTTTCATCCTCGAAAATCAGAACAAATGGGGGTACTTTTTTCTCATTTCATCTTCACATTTCCTTGTTGCTTCTTCCACTTTTTGATTCCTCCACATTATTTTTACAAGTGGAATACTTCGATTCCAAAGACGCTTATCTTCTTGTGTAAGAATTTACACTGGTTGTTCCTCATAAGTCAAGTCTTCATGAATCTAAATCGGTTCATGTTCTATAACATGGGATGAATTGGGTATATACTTCTTTAACATTGAGACATGGAACACATTATGTTCCACAGCTAATTTTGGCGGTAAAGCTAATCAATAGGCTACTTTTCCTATTCGTTTGATAATCTGGAAAGGTTCTATATACCTTGGGCTCAATTTTCCTTTCTTGCCAAACTACATAACACCTTTCATGGGTGCAATCTTCAAGAAAACTGAATCCTCTTCACTAAACTCCCAGGGTCTTCTGCGCTTATCATGATAGCTTTTTTGACGGTCCTGTGCCGTCTTCATCCTTTGATGGATTTTCTGGATAGATTCTACTGCCTCTTGAATGAAGTTTGTCTTATGTAATTGCTTCTCTCTAATTTCATACCAATGAATGGGAGATTTGCATTTTCTTTCGTACAACGCTCCATGCAGTCTAACTATGTTGTTGACAAACAACTGATAACTCTAGGAATTAAAGTTATTTTAGGCATTTCTAGGCTTATAGTTGGCTCATCCAAAGGTTTGGTTATTCCATACAGTCTAACTATGTTGATGACGTTAGCGCATAACTTTACACGAGAATTAGGACAAAGAGCGCATAAGATGGATTTAGGGCTTAGTCACCTCGACCCAACCTCTGAGTAGGAGCCACCTCAGCCTCCTTGGTTGCCCTAAAGACGAATGCACCTAAATTATCAACAAAAAAGGGGCGCCGTAGGAATCAAATAGGGAAGCAAGAGCAAAAAGAAAGAAAATAGGGAAAGAAACACAAGGACGCTGGAGAGGAATTAGAGCTGAAATTAGGAGAATAGGAGCTAGAAGAGGACACCACCGGTCTTTGGAATTCATTTTTTTGTCATTACTTTCATTCTCCTAATTTGGTTTATTCTTCCTCTCTTTGTACTTGAAAGATGATTGCCTATTTTGCTGTGTTTAACCAGACAAGTATGAGCTAAATACATTTGGCTGGAATGATAAAGTACCCATATCTGTAATTAACATTGTCTATGCTCACTTTTGCTATATTAATGTTGATTTAGTTTATTCAATATAATCTTTATTGTTCATTTTTGTTTACTGACTGGCCATCTTATACAAAATATTGTGAGTTCAATTTGCTGAAAAGTTGATTGGAATTAGACCAATATTGAAAAATGTGTTGTTGAGCTAAATTTCACAAAGACATATAGTTGATTTTTGAGTAGTATAGTTAACCTCTCTATTTAGATTTCTCGTAGGAATATGTTAAAATATGAGTAAAGAGACAAAATCATAAGTAGGTCGGGAGATCGTTGTGTAAAATTCGTGTTTCAGGTTAACTGACAGCATTGCTGTAGCAAAAGTTGTAGCATAAATGGCCCAAGTTACAGTGAAGGGGAAATTGAATCCTAGTCCTTCACATAGATTGATTTGTTTAACTTGGCAATTTTGTTTCCTTCTATTTCAGATATTCTTCTTTTCGCATGAATCAACAACAAGACCGTGATTTGTTGCCCTTGGATCCAGAAATTGAAAGAATGTTCCTAGCAAGAAGAAGGGAGCAACAGGGTTTAGCGGTTGTTGAAGGAATGGTAGAGGAAGCTGTAGGCAATGCAACCAACCTTGGGTAGCCCGTAAATGTTAACAATCCAGTTAACCAAGCAGCATTGGCAGATGACAGGGATAGGGCCATTAGAGAATATACCATACCGATTCTACATGGGCTCAATTCAGGCATCATTAGGCCGGAGATACAGGCACCTCAGTTTGAGCTTAAACCGATCATGTTGTAAATTGTAGGCTAATTCAGTGGCATGGTAACTGAAGATCCCCAATTGCATCTCAGGCTATTCATGGAGGTATGTGATACTTTTAAGCTTCCAGGGGTTACAGAAGAAGCTTTGTGACTGAAGCTCTTCCTTTATTCCTTGCGGGATAGAGATAGGGCATGGTTAAACTCTCTACCACCGGACTCTGTGGCAACTTGGAATGACTTGGCAGAGAAGTTTCTGATGAAGTATTTTCCTCCAACTAAGAATGCCAAGCTTAGAAATGACATCACTGGATTTCAGCAACATGAGGGGGAATCTTTGTATGAGGCATGCGAGAGGCTTAAGGAATTGTTACGCAAATGCCCTCACCATGGGATTCCTCATTGGATTTAGATGGAGACGTTCTACAATGGACTTAATGGGCAAACACGAACCATAGTGGATGCTTCAGCCAATGGTGCTATTTTGGTGAAGACTTACAATGAGACTTATGAGATTTTGGAATGGATGGCTAATAATAACTATCAATGGCCTGCGGAAAGAGCAACTGCAGCTAGGAGAGTAGAAGGAGTTCATGAACTAGATGCGGTGATAGCTTTAACCGCTCAAGTGTCATCCTTGGCAAGTATCTTGAAAGCAATGAATTAGGGGGTGAATTCTCCTCAATTTACAGCGGTCTCTTGTACTTACTATAGCAATGGGCATCTCTTTGATAGTTGTCCATCTAACCCAGAATCATTATGTTATGTGGGTAACTTCAACAAAAACAACAATCTGTATTCCAATACTTATAACCTAGGTTGGAGGCAGCACCCAAATTTTTCTAGGAACTCTCAAAGGCAAAGCGCAACATCTTCATCAACAGCAAATCGCCCTTAACATCCTCCTGGATTTCCACAACAGCCGAGACATCAACCGGCGGAACAACACTCATTGATTGAGCACTTGTTGAAGGAGTAAGTGGCAAAGAATGATGCCATTATTCAAAATCAGTCGGCACTGATTCATAACCAAGTAGCTTCATTGAGGAACTTGGAGAATCAAATGGGGTAGTTAGCTAATGCCTTGACTAGTCATCCTCCAGGCGCACTCCCAAGTAATACTGAAGATCCTAGGCATGAAGGCAAAGAGTGTTGCAAGGCTATTATGCTGAAGAATGGGAGAGAATTAGAGCAAGTGACTAGACGGCCCAATCGCTGAAAAGCACCCTCTTCAATCCAAGGTGACGTGGAAAAGGAAGCAGAAGTGGTAGAATCTGGAAAATGCAGCGATCTTATAGAACATGCAGTAACGCTGCAGTAAAGTTTGGCAGAAAAGCAGAATGACAGACCACTGCCACCTTTTCCTCAAAGATTTCAAAAGCATCAGCAAGATAAGCAGTTTAAAAGGTTTCTAGATGTCTTGAAGCAGCTTCATATTAACATTCCATTGGCGGAGGCACTTGAACAAATGCCTAGTTATGTGAAATTCATGAAGGACATTCTTTCGAAGAAAAGAAGAGTTGGAGAATTCGAAATAGTGACAATGACGGAAGAAAGCAGCGCCATCTTGCCGAATAAAATCCCTCCAAAGTTAAAAGATCCTAGGAGTTTCACCATCCCATGTGCAATTGGCAATAACTACTGTGGCAAGGCTCTCTGTGATTTAGGAGCAAGCATAAATCTTATGCCTATGTCAGTTTTCAAGAAGCTTGGAATCGGGGAAGCATGGACAACCACAGTAACTCTTCAATTGGATGATCAATCTCTAGCTCATCCAGAAGGAAAAATTAAAGATGTCCTGGTGAAAGTAGATAAGTTCATCTTTCCCGCTGATTTTATTATTTTGGATTATGAAGCTGACAGGGAGGTGCCCATCATTTTAGGGAGACCATTCCTAGCTACAGGGATGATATTAATAGATGTTCAAAAAGGGGAGTTGACAATGAGTCAATGATGAGCAGGTCACTTTTAATGTTCTCAAGGCAATGAGATTTCCTAATAAAGTGGAAGAATGCTCTTTGGTGAATGTAATGATTACTAGTGTTTTTAAGGAGCTGGAGTAAGAGTTGGAAGAAAAAACTTCAGAATTTAGTAGCCAATTGGCTTAGCTGGAATCAGGGACAACCGGTATAGCTAGAGGAAGGCAGTTTGAGCCGTTAGGGCTGTCCGAACGTGAGCTCAAACCACCTAAGCCATCTATAGAAGACCCCCTAGTCTTAGAGTTGAAGCTTTTACCATCCCACCTCTGGTATGCATTCTTGGTAGAAGCGGAAACGCTACCTGTTATGTTTCAGCCGAGTTAACTGAAGACCAGGAACATAAGTTGCTTGAGCTGCTGAGGACGTTTAAAAAAGCAATAGGATGGACAATTGCAAATATCAAAGGAATTAGTCCATCCATATGTATGCACAAAATTTTGCTGGAGGAATGCTACAACAATTTCGTGGAATATCAAAGAAGGCTAAATCCAATCATGAAGGAAGTGGTGAAAAAAGAAGTCATTAAATGGTTGGATGTTAGGATTATTTATCCTATTTCATAAAGTCAGTGGGTTAGTCCATTGCAATGTGTACCCAAGAAGGGAGGAATAACTGTGGTAGTGAATGATGTGAATGAGTTAATCCCCACGCGCACAGTCACAGGCTGGAGAGTCTGCATGGACTACAGAAAATTGACCAAAGCCACTAGGAAAGACCATTTCCCATTGCTATTCATTGACCGGATGCTGGACAGACTAACTGACAGAGAGTACTACTATTTTCTAGATGGGTATTCAGGGTATAATTAGATTGCTATAGCACGAGAAGACCAGGAGAAAACTACCTTCACTTGTCCATATAGGACATTTGCATTCAGGAGGATGCCTTTTGGGCTATGCAATGCCCCGCTACCTTTCAGCGATGTATGATGGCCAACTTCTCATATATGGTAGAATAATTCTTAGAGGTCTTTATGGATGACTTTTTGGTGGTTGGGGATTCTTTTGACAACTGCTTTAAAATTTTGGAAGGAGTTCTAAAGAGATGTGAGGAGACGAGTCTGGTTTTGAACTTGGAGAAATGTCACTTCATGGTGACAGAAGGAATTGTTCTTGGCCATAAGATATCTAAGAAGGGGATTGAGGTAGATAAAGCTAAGATTGAGATTATCGACAAGCTGTTTCCCCTACATCAATCAGAGGAATAAGAAGTTTCCTGGGTCGTGCAGGTTTTTACAAGAGATTCATCAAAGACTTCTCACAAATCTCAAAACCTCTGTGTTCATTGTTGGAGTAGAACATTCCTTTCAATTTTAATGTGGATTGCTTGCGGGCATTCATAGAGCTAAAAAAGAGACTTACAACAACACCCATTATTGTGGCTCTAGATTGGTCATTACCATTTGTGTTGATGTGTGATGCTAGCGACTTTGCAGTGGTGTCACATCCCGGAACATGGGTGGTGACGTGGAGGCTCGATTAGGGTTAAACGCATGATAATAAAGGAAATACCCAAGAGCCCCACATGCTGAATTAAAATGAATTACAGGATCTTTCCACAGGATCTCGTTACCGTACATATATGACATGTAAATAAATCATTACAGTTACAGACATTATCCACAGTCTAGTAATCCAAGTACAGGAGTTTACAGAATTTACAAATTCTTACATTTATTCTCACAGAAGGATGACACAATCCTCTCTAAAATCAGGTGGTAGCACTCAGCTACTCCGCACTGCTCCTAGAGTCTCCTCAGAGGGGTTAACATTTTAAAACAATGAAACATGAGCGAAAGGCCCAATATCATATAATTTGAAATAACTTCGTAAATAAATAAACAAGTAAATAAATGAATAAATATAGATATTAAGTTCCAACATAACAGCCGGAACCTCACATCCTTTTTCTAAAAGGAATATAAACTAAAAATTACCGTATTACAGGCATCAGCAAGTAATTTGTACAGATTACTTACACAACCAAGTGCACAAGCCTTCCCGGGCCGGGTTTCGGGTTCTGCCCCCGAGGAAGCACTCTCCACATCCTATCTAGGCCATCAGCGGGCTTACCGGTTCGCATGATCTCTTTAATTAAGAAATCATTTATTAAACATTATGAAATCGTTATTATAATCCCATGAACTACAACAAGCCGTGGGTTCCCATGAACTACAACAAGCCATGGGTTCCGTGAACTATAACAAGCCACAGTTTTTAAAATATTTTTCTTTCGCAAACAAGCCCCTTTCTTTAAAACATTTGCAAGGCCAAAATCCTTTTGAAAATCAGGCTCACAAAGAAAAGGGATAGAAAGCCTACCTCAAATTTACCAAACCTGTGGCTAGCGGCGCACTATTCCAGCTTCCGCTTCCTCAAGCCACTCAATCCGAGTCTTCAGCTATCACTGTTACAAGACAAAACTTTATGATTCCAATCTCATTCCTAAAGTAATTCAGACTCAATCATATCCTTTAATTTCCTATTAGTGTGCCATAATCAATTTCATGTTTCAAATCATAATTCCAAGGGTTTTAATTGTTGGTCCCAAAATCAAATTCGGATGCGGAAGCGTGGGGGGGAGGCGGATCGTGTATAACAAAAATTTTCATAAAACCTTTGAGATACTTTATAGATTATATTAATTTATGCACGAATAAATTAATCTCATTAATTCATTTATTAAGAACTCAATTAGAAAAAAGACCTGGGGGCCGACTCGGTTGATAACTTGAGTTCTTTGACCTCAAACAATCCTTGCTCCAAAGCTTTGTGTTTAGAAAACCAATGTCTTCCATGTCAATTCCTAGAATCCACGAAGACGTGTGTGTGGGCACACATGAGACAAAACGGGTTACAATAAACACTCGAATTTTCACAAACACCAACGCATGCACGATGTGGAATTTTTAGAGAAAAATTTTTTCCTTCTCTCTATAAGGGAAATTCGGCTAGCCCCCTTCAAGTTAGGTTAAAAAATTGTCTCGTGCAATTTTTCATCATATCTTATTTATAGAGTAGAAGTCAAACTTCTAAAAGGAATCAAATCTCTATCTCTTATTTGAATTTCGAACAAAAATTCTCCTCTCTCTTATCTCTTGTGGCCGGCCATGCTAGGGATTCCTATCCCTGTGTGTGGCGCCAATACTGGATAGGGAAGGAAGATAAAATCATCCTTTATCCTGTAGTCCAATTTTATTTCAAATTCAAATTTGATTTTGAGTCAAACTTAAATTAATTTGAATTCTAATTTGAACAACTTATCAAATAAGTTTAAATGGATAAATCTAGATGTGTTCAAATTCAAATTTAAATAATCACATTATTTAAATAATAACTAATTCTCAATTAATTATTTTTGAGCGTTTAATTTTAGAATTCCGTAATTCTAAAATTCTCATTTTTCCCTTTGTGTCTGGTAGAATTACTAAGGACGCGGGGACTAATTAATTCTATTAATTCTAATAGTTACTCCAATATAAACTTGGAATTGCACTCTCGAAATTATAGACATAAATTACTTCTAAACTGTGAAGTGTCCATTTGATATAGTCATTGCATATCGATCGATTCTGCATAAATAATTCATAATTAGAGCAAGGTAAAATCCGTTAACCTCTCTAATTACTTCTTTATCGTTAAGTGCCATTGATTCTTTAATGGACAGTGATTTATAAAACACATTCATTAATCGGAGCTCCTACTGGTCCAAGTACCGAATCAACCCTCAAAAGAATTATTTATCTACTTCTTTCTTAAGAAGGAATGGATTCCATCTCGTGTAATAACATTTCCGGCTACCTACTTCATCATGTCTCCAAAATACAAGGAATAGGATTCAGGATCTTAGAATCCATAGCGAGTAAATCAAAAGACACAAATCCATAAATAGGAGTCTGTTAAGAAATCAGGATTAAGATCATTCTATATATGACCATCGGTATACTCAATTAGAATTTCTATGCTTAACGGAAATTATTAGAAATTTATATTGTGTCTGTGTCCTTGTTCCTCATAATCTCATTATGTAAAATACACTCATTCAATATCTCACCATATTGACAGTGCGGATAACACCGTTCGATTCTAAATGGGAATGACATGTATTAATAATGTTTTAATTAAAGATTCTGAACTTTAATTAAATTCATTATGAACATTGCTTTTTGATTATTATCCTTAAACATTATCCTCTCGTATATAACACTTATATATAATGTTTAAGGTTACATCAATAATCATGGAATTTTTATTGATATTCATAAAATATTCATAAATATATGCACATAAAATAATGAACAAACTCTTTTATTAAATAAATAATAAATATCCTATTACATCTTATGCTTCTAGGACACTATTCCCAACATTAATTCCAAAACATGGATAAAAGATGCTAATGCATTGACTCTAGGTCCCCAAATGAAGCTAATTTGGGTTCTCCTAAAAAACAGAGGTCAAAACAACATTTTCAGGCCAAACAGGGTCAAATCCCGTGTACATCAGTCGACCGGTGATAGAGCAGTGCATCACCACCGGTCGACCGGTGGTGTGCAATCCGGTCGACCGCATTGGTCGACCGGTGGCCTTATGTAATCCGGTCGACTGCACCGGTCGACCAGTCTGGTCGACCGCACTGGTCGACCTGTGAAGAACACCAATGCGACAAACTCGCAGAAATCTGCTCGAAAACCTACAAATTCAGTCCCAAATCACAATATCTCAATGGACAACACCTGAATCTGGGTTCTAAGTACTAAAACAAGTCTAAAGAACCCAAGATCCCCAGTTTCGACCCTAGTTTTACTCGAAATCCATCAAAATTCGTTCCGAACCAAAAATAAGTTTTAGAATCTGAAATCTAGAGATTCAAGAGAGGTTTTTTAGAAATCTTACCTTGAATCCTTCTCTTGACGTTGAAAACTTCTTGAAACTTTCCTTTGGTTCAAAATCTGGTTAATTTGAGACAAAACGGGAGAGAGAACCGAGAGAGTGAGTGAGCGAACGAAGAGAAAGAGAGAGGGAATGGTCTGAGAGAGAGAGACGAGAGGAAAAGAGAAAAAAAAGAAAAGGAAGAAAAGAAAAAGAAAAAAAAAAGAAAGTAGACAGGTACCAACATTTAAAAAAAACAGTCCAGAAATGCGCCCACACACATTTCTGGGTCAGAAATATTTATTAATCAAAACAAATTAATTAAATCAGATTAGGCACACTAATAATTCTTAATTATCTCAATTAATCCCAATAAGTTCTTCGGGGTGTTACAACTCTACCCCCTTAAGGAATTTCATCCTCAAAATTAGAACTCACCTCACAGTGGAAACAGATGCGGGTATCGTTCCTGCATCATCGTCTCAAGCTCCCATGTCGCTTCCTCAACTCCATGGTGCTGCCACAACACTTTCACTAACGGAATCTCACGATGACGCAGACTCTTCATCTTCCGGTCAAGAATCTGATGCAGACTCGTATGTCGTGTCATACTATATCAGAACGTCATACCATTGCACTACAGCTTCTGGATCAAGTTGACATTTTTGAAGCATGGAGACATTGAACACGTCATGCACGTAAGATAACTCAAGCGGCAGGGCAAGACGATACGCAATGACACCGACTTGTTGCACGATCGGGAATGGTCTAATGTACCTTGGCGCAAGCTTCCCTTTCACCCCAAATCGAACAATTCCCTTGCGTGGGGAAACCTTCAGCAGAATGAAGTCGCCTTCCTGGAACTCCAAAGGCCTATGCCTTCTGTCAGCATAGCTCTTTTGAGGACTTTGAGCTGTCAGCAGTCGTTCCCGAATCATAGATATCTTCTCATTTTCTCTTGAATGATGTCCGGTCCAGTGGTAAGTCGATCCTCTGGTTCCAACCAACATACAGGTGATCTACAAGGATGACCATACAAAGCCTCGAACGGTTCCATACTGATACTGGCCTGATAGCTGTTGTTGTAGGCGAATTCAGCAAGGTGCAGGTATTTCTTCCAGTTCCTGCCAAAATCTAGAATACAAGCACGAATCATATCCTCCAGAATCTGAATAACTCTTTCAAATTGCCCATCAGCCTGAGGATGAAATGCTGTGCTAAAGTTCAATTCTGTTCCCATGGCTTCCTGGAAACTCTTTTAATACCTTATATTAAAACGCGTGCCACAATCAGACGTGATCGACAGCGGTACTCCGTGAAGTCTGACAACATGCTCCAGCTACAATGCAGCCATAATTTTTTAAGAATACGTCGCAGGAAACAATATGAAATGCGCAGATTTTATCAACCTATCCACCACCACCCAGATGGCATCGTGCCTGTGCTCAGTTCTCGGTAGTCCCATCAGAAAATCCATCGTGATGTACTCTCATTTCCATCTTGGAACAAGTAGAGACTGCAACTCTCCAGCTGACTTATGATGTTCAGCTTTAATCCGGAGGCAGGTTACACATTCTGAGACATACTCACGAACGTCTTTCTTCATGCCTCTCCACCAGTATTGCCTCTTCAGGTCCTGGTACATCTTGCTACTTCCCAGATGAATAGCGTACCTCGATTTGTGTGTCTCATGCAGAATCACCTTCTTAATTTCATCCACTTTAGGAACAGCTAGGCGGTCACGAAAGTACAACGTCCCATCCTCTTAAATTCTCCTCAAGCTGCTCTCCATTTTGGATTCGAGTCCAGATTCCTTGAAGATGAGAATCTTGCCACTGATTCTGCTTGACTTGTTGCACAAGAGCTGGTGCAGAGACCAGATTATACACCGTTGCTTGGTTATAATTCTCGTGGTACTGAAGATCATAATCACTCACAACTTCAGTCATCTTCTAGTCTTCTAGAGCTAATGACGCTAAAGTCCCCGAGGTCTTCCTACTAAGGGCATCAACTACCACATTAGCTTTTCCAGGATGATACTATAGCGTGAAGTCATAATCTTCCATGTACTCCACCTACCTCCTCTGTCTGAGGTTCAAATCTTTCTGAGTAAACAAGTACTTCAGACTCTTATGATCAGAAAAGACCTGAAACCTTGCTCCATAAAGATAACATCTTCATATCTTCAGAACAAATATCACCGCTGCTAATTCCAAGTCATGCGCGAGGTAGTTCCGTTCATGTGGTCTCAATTGGTGAGATGCGTAAGCTACCACACGTCCACCTTGCATCAAGACACAACCAAGTCTAACCCCCGAGGCGTCAGAGTACACCTCATATGGCTCATTGGTATTAAGAATACTCAGGACATGTGCACTTGTCATTCTTGCCTTCAATTCCTGAAAAGTATGTTCGCACTCAGCGTCCCATTCAAATTTGACTTCTTTCTTGGTCAACCAAGTCATCCGTGCAGCGATACTCAAGAAGTCCTTTACAAAGCGTCAGTAATACCTCGCAAGTCTGAGAAAGCTTCAGATCTCTGCCACATTCTTCAGCCTCTCCCACTGTAGCACAGTCTCAATCTTGGAAGGGTCCACAGAAATTCCTTGTCCCGATATCACATGGCTAAGGAACTTCACAGCTGTCAGCCAGAAGTCACACTTCTCCTTCTTCGCATACAGCTGGTGTCACGAAGAGTTTGAAGAACAATTCTCAAATGCTGTTCATGTTCTTCCCAAGTCTTCGAATACACCAGAATCTCATCAATGAAGACGATCATGAACCGATCTAAGTACGGCCAGAAAATACGGTTCATTAAATCCATGAATGCAGTCGGGCCATTCATTAACCCAAATGGCATTACTAAGAACTCGAAGTGTACATACTGAGTCCGAAAAGCAGTCATCGGGATATCCTCCTCCCTGATTTTCAATTGATGATACCCAGACCTCAAGTCAATCTTAGAGTAATACTGTGATCCACCCAACTGATCGAATAACTCATCAATCCTCGGTAGTGGGTATTTGTTCTTCACAGTTATCCTATTCAACTGACGATAGTCAATGCACAACCGGAGGGATCCATCGTGCATCTTCTCAAACAACACCGGTGCACCCCAAGGGGAAGTACTATTCTTGATGTACCCCTTTTTTGCTAGCTCTTCGAGCTGTTTTCTTAACTCTCTCATTTCAGCAGGTGTCATCTGGTAGGGAGATATGGAAATATGTGCCGCTCCCAGAACCAAATCGATGCAGAATTGAATTTCTCGATCCGGCGGTAAACCAGGTAGTTCATCAGGATTTACATCTACAAATTCATCCACCACAGGAATTCCTGCATTATCCCCAATTACCTTGGATTCACCCCCTAAAGCCAGATTCCTACGTCCTCCAATGCTGTAATTCAACAGTCGTTCCTCCAGGACTGGATTCATATATGCCTGATAGGTAATTATAGCTCTGAAATTTGTCATCAAGGTTACTTTCCTACGGTAACAATCAACAATTGCACCGTATCTTGCTAACCAATCCATTCTGAGCACCACGTCAAACAGACTCATCGGAAGGATTATCAGGTCAGGTCTCAAACGCTCACCTGCAATCGTGATTTCTCACGATCTGCACATACTAGCCACCTCCACACATCCTAGTGGGGAGTTCAACATCATTGGAACTTCCAAGTTCTCAGATTTCAATTTCAAAGTTTGGACAAATGAACTTGAAATGAAAGAATGAGTAGCACCAGTATCAAATAGTACATGTGCTAGAGAATGAGATATTAGAATCATACCCTCAACCACCGTGTTACTGGCCTGGCCTCCAGAACTGCCTCCTGTCAGGGTACAAGCTTGTCCCTGCACTTTCCCCTTCCCTTTATCACCAACATTAGGCCTTTAGGTCAATGGCCTATACTGTTGTGGCGGAGGTCTCTGTATCAGTCCCGACGCCTGAGGCCGAAAATGTGGGTACTGAGGCGGTCGGTAGGCTGGCACAGGAGGGTAAAATGTTGGCATTTGCAGTTGCGGCTGGTAAGGTGGCATGAACTGCGGTGGCCTCGCTTGACCATAAGAAACATCACCCTGGGACTGTTGAATCTGTGACTGGTTCTTATTAGGACAGTTCATCCTAATATAACCAATCTGCCCACAGTGATAGCACTTTGGTCGGTAGGGAGAATTTTTGTCTCTCCCAAATGAACTACTACCACCACTGATCACATCTCCACTGACCTGCCCTTGATTACGGTTTCTTCTACCACTCCGTTGTGGCCCACCCGAAACAGAGGGTCCACCCAAAGCAGAAACTTGAGCAGCTGCTTCCTTGCTTTGTTGATTGGCCAAGTTATCTTGTTCCACGCTTGTAGCAGCGTCCACAAGGCCTCAAAAATTTTAGATCCTTAGAGGCACTAAGGGTCTCCTTACATTAGGTTTCAAGCCTTTCTCAAACTTCAGGCATTTCAGATGCTCAGATTCCACCAGAGATGGTGCAAAGCGGGACAAGTCATTAAACTTAGCCTTATATTCCCTTATCGTCATATCACCCTGTTGCAAGGTCATAAACTCCAATGCCTTCTATTCCCTGTAGCTCTGAGGGAAGTATTGTTCATTGAAGAGAGTTTCAAACTGCCCCCAAGTAATTTCTGCAACATTAAGCCTTCTTCCCACTTGCTTCCACCAGTTGCTTGCTTGGCGTTCCATTTTATATACAGCGAATTCTATCCGGTATTCTTCCGGCACTCCCATAGTATCTAAGTGTTTAACTATGGAGTCCAACTAAAACTCCGCTTCCTAGGGTCCCCCTCACTATTGAATGTGGGGATAGGTGCACGCCTGAATTCCCGGAAGTAACTCTACTTCCAATATTCTGTCGGCCACTCATTCTGAGCTCAAGTGGCCATGCCTTGAAAAGTGGCATACATGGCATCCAGGAACTCTTGGTTCTGTGGAGCTGGGTTGTTAACCGACCTACGTCGTGGCGGCATCTCTTTTATCTGAAAAGAAACTAGACTGTTCAGCAGATTTCTGATGTCATACATGTATGTACAATCCTGTGGATTCTTAACCTAAGGCTCTAATACCACTCTGTCACATCCTGGAACAAGTGTGGTGACGTGAAGGCTCGATTAGGGTTAAACGCATGATAATAAAAGAAATACCCAATGAGCCCCACACGCTGAATTAAAATGAATTACAGGATCTTTCCACAGGATCTTGTTACCGTACATACATGACATGTAAATAAATCATTACAGTTACAGACATCATCCACAGTCTAGTAATCCAAGTACATGAGTTTACAGAATTTACAAATTCTTACATTTGTACTCACAGGAGGATGACACAATCTTCTCCTAAATCAGGTGGTAGCACTCAGCTACTCCGCACTGCACCTAGAGTCTCCTGTGAGGGGTTAACATTTTAAAATAATGAAACGTGAGCAAAAGGCCTAGTAGGATATAATTTGAAATAACTTGGTAAATAAATAAACAAGTAAATAAATGAATAAATATAGATATTCAGTTCCAACACAACAGCCGGAACCTCGTATCCTTTTTCTGAAAGGAATATAAACTGAAACTTACCGTATTACAGGCATCAGTAAGTAATTTATACAAATTACTTACACAACCAAGTGCACAAGCCTTCCCGGGCCGGGTTTCGGGTTCTGCCCCTGAGGATGCATTCTCCACATCCTATCTAGGCCATTAGCGGTCTTACTGGTTCACAAGATCTCTTTCATTAAGAAATCATTTATTAAAGATTATGAAATCATTATTATAATCCCATGAACTACAATAAGCCGTGGGTCCCCATAAACTACAACAAGCCATGGGTTCTGTGAACTACAACAAGCCACGGTTTTTAAAATATTTTTCTTTCACAAACAAGCCCCTTTCTTTAAAACATTTGAAAGGCCAAAATCCTTTTAAAAATCAGGCTCTCAAAGAAAAGGATAGAAATCCTACCTCGAATTTACCAAACCTGTGGCTAGCGGCGCACTATTTCAGCTTCCGCTTCCTCAACCCACTCAATCTGAGTCTTCAGCTATCACTGTTACAAGACAATACTTTAGGATTCCAATCAAATTCCTAAAGTAATTCAGACTCAATCATATCCTTTAATTTCCAGTTAGTGTGTCATAATCAATTTCATGTTTCAAATCATAATTCCAAGGGTTTTAATTCCAAAACATGGATTAAAGATGCTAATCCATTGAATCTAGGTCCCCAAATGAAGCTAATTTGAGTTCTCCTAAAAACAGAGGTCAAAACAGCATTTTCAGGCCAAACAGGGTCAAACCCCGTGTACACCGGTCGACCGGTGACAGAGTTGTGCATCACCACCAGTCGACCGGTGGCCTTATGTAATCCGGTCGACTATACCGGTTGACCAGTCCGGTACAGTCGACCGTACTGGTCGACCTGTGAAGAACACCAGTGCGAGAAACTCATAGAAATCAGCTCGAAAACCTACAAAGTCAGTCCCAATTCACAATATCTCAAGGGACAATACCTAAATCTGGGTTCTAGGTAATAAAACAAGTCCAAAGAACCCAAGATCCCCAATTTCTACCCTAGTTTTACTCGAAATCCATCAAAATTCATTTCGAACCAAAAATAAGTTTTAGAATCCGAAATCTAGAGATTCAAGAGAGGTTTTTTAGAAATCTTACCTTGAATCCTTCTCTTGATGTTGAAAAATTCTTGAATCTTTCCTTTGGTTCAAAATCCGGTTGGTTTGAGACAAAACGGGAGAGAGAACTAAGAGAGTGAGTGAGAGAATGAAGAGAGAGAGAGAGAGACACGGGAGGAAAAGAGAACAAAAAAGAAAAGGAAGAAAAGAAAAAGAAAAAGAAAAGAAAATAGACAGGTATGAACATTTAAAAAACAGTCCAGAAATGCGCCCATACACACTTCTGGGTTAAAATAAAATTACTGAGAATATTTAAATAGGTTCGAATTATTTAAATTACACGACAAAAACATTTATTAATCAAAACTAATTAATTAAATCAGATTAGGCACACTAATAATTCTTAATTATCTCAATTAATCCCAATTAATTCTTTGGGGTGTTACAAGTGGGAGCAGTGTTGGGCCAAAGAAAATGCAAGAATTTTCACTCTATCTACTATGCAAGCAGAACATTGAATGAGGGGCAGTTGAACTACACAACCACTGAGAAGGAACTTCTAGCGGTGGTGTTTGCATTTGATAAGTTCAGGGCATATTTGGTGGGAACCAAGGTTGTGGTGTACACTGACCACTCGGCCATCAAGTACTTGATTGCAAAGAATGATGCAAAGCCTAGGCTGATTAGATGGGTCTTGTTACTCTAGGAGTTTGATATAGAGATCAGAGACAGAAAGGGGACTGGAAATCAAGTTGTATACCATTTGTCCAGATTAGAGGAAGGGGTCCCCCAAAGAGACGAAGAGCCAATAAAGGAGACTTTTCCAGATGAGCAGCGGTTGAGAATGAATTGGTTGGCTGCACCTTGGTATGCTGATGTCGTGAACTACTTGGTAAGTGGTCTACTTCCACCTGAACTTTCTAGCCAACAAAAGAGGAAGTTTCGTCATGATGTCAAGTTCTATTATTGGGACGAACCGTATTTTTACAAGCAATGTGCTGACCAGATTCTGAGAAGATGTGTCCTTGAAGAAGAAATGGAGAGCATTCTACATCATTGCCATTCATCACCTTATGGTGAGCATTATGGCGCAATTAGGATAGCTTCAAAGATTTTACAATCTGGATTCTACTAACCGACCATTTTTAAGGATGCTCGTGCATACGCTTTGCAATGCGACAGATGTCAATAGACAGGAAACATCTCTAGGAGGCATGAGATGCCTCTAAATAACATCATAGAAGTGAAGTTATTTGATGTGTGGGGTATAGACTTCATGGGACCCTTCCCATCCTCATTTGAAAACCAGTACATTCTAGTGGCGGTCGACTCTGTCTCCAAATGGGTGGAAGCAGTTCCACGATCCACCAGTAGCTCCAAAGTTGTGGTGTAATTTCTTAAGAATAACATATTCACATGCTTTGGCACCCCTAGAGCCATAATAAGTGATGAGGGGACACACAGGAGTTTATCCTTGTGTGGTGCCAAATACAGATAGGGAAGGAAGAGAAAATCATCCTTTATCCTGCAATCCAATTTTAACTCAAATTCAAATTCAAATTTAAGTCAAACTTGAATTAATTTGAATTCTAAATTAAAAAACTTATCAAATAAGTTTAAATGGATAAATCTAGACATGTTCAAATTCAAATTTAAATAATCTCATTATTTAAATAATAATTAATTCTAAATTAATTATTTTTGAGTGTTTAATTTTTGAATTCTAAAATTCTAAAATTCCCATTTTGTCCTTTGTGTCTTGTAGAATTACTAAGATGACACGGAGACTAATGAACCTATAATCCCAAGCTCTAGTAAAATTAATACTTAACTAAACACTTTAATTATTTAATTAATTCTATTAATTCTAATAGTTACTCCACTTTAAACTAGGAATTGTACTCTCAAAATTAGACATAAATTACTTCTAAACTGTGAAGTGTCCATTTGAGAAAGTCACTGCATATAGACCAATCCTCTATAAATAATTCATAATTAGAGCTATGTAAAATCTGTTAACCTCTTTAATTATATCTTCATCCTTGAGTACAATTGATTCTCTAATAGATAGTGATTCATAAAACATATTCATGAACCAGAGCGCTCTTACTAATCTAAGTACCGAATCAACACTCGAGATAATTATTTATCTGCTTCTTTCTCAAGAAGGAATGGATTCCATCTAGTATAATAACATTCCTGGCTACCTACTTCATCATGTCTCTAAAATACAAGGAATAGGATTCAGGGTCTCGAAATCCGTACTGAGTAAATCAAAAGACACAAATCCATAAATAAGAGTTTGTTAAGAGTTCAGGATTAAGATCATTCTATATATGACCATCGGTAGACTCAATTAGAATTTCTATATTTAACGAAAATTATTAAAAATTCATATTGTGTCTGTGTCCTTATTCCGCATAATCTCAGTATGAGTAATACCCTCATTCAATATCTCGCCATATTAACAGTACGGATAACACCGTTCCATTCTAAATAGGAATGACATGTATTAGTAATGTTCTAATTAAAGATTCTGAACTTTAATTAAATTTATTATGAACATCGCTTTTTAGTTATTATCATTAAACATTATCCTCTTGCATTCAACACTTATATACAATGTTTAAGGTCCCATAAATAATCACAGAATTTTCATTTGATATTCATAAAATATTCACAAATATATGCACATAAAATGATGAATAAACTCTTTTATTAAATAAATAATAAATATCCTATTACATCTCTTGTTTCTAGGACACTATTCCTAACATAATAGTTGATGGAATTGGAAATATTTTGATTTGGAGATAGTGATATCACCTTATTTTTAGACACTTTGTAGATTGTTCTGCCTCTTTTGATCAAGAACTGTAATGGTAAGAGTGTGCTTAGATATGTATTTAAAATTAGAAATATTATTTTTGGTTCATGAATAATACAAATTAGTGTACATGGCTTACCGTGTGGTTGATTTTTTTAGATCTGGAGTTTATGGGTCTACTGTTGTTGAAGCTATAGCTACTGTCTTTATTTGAGGGGCTGAAATGGTAAAATATAGTTTATAGCTGTAATTGGTAGAGATTAGGAAAAATATTTTACCTTGTTGTTGGCGCTACAGTTGTTGCTGTTGGTGCTGGTAGTGGTAGTATTTTTGAAACTATTGCATTTGTTTGTGGGCCTATTTGTTGGAAGTAATTTGGAAAATTTTTCTTTGTCTTCTTAAGTGAACGATAATTGGTGGGATTGTAAATGGGTCGGTGAAGCTGATTAACGCCTAAAAGTGATATTCACAAGCAGTCAATTGTAGCACAGAAGGGCGGTCGTATCCACAGAGAGATAACAAAATAACAAGAATGATTAACAGAATAAGAGCGTTAGAGAAAAGTGAATTAAAGAAAAATGAGAGTTTTTGAGATTTTTGTTGCAAATAAAATAAAAAGGAGAAAATCTATATGAAGAAAACGGTAAGGTGTCGAGAATCCCTAATGCTTCGTTCACCAATTCAAGTTTTGATTCACAAAATAAAATAATCGAATAAATTAAATCTCTATGTTGGCTCATAAAATATTATTATTACAAGTTATCTAAAATCGACAATATATCAATTTGACAATATTACAGTAAAAGACAATTTGTAAAATAATTAGAATGACAAAACAATGCATGACATAATTACATAAGAAAAGCGTGACTAAACTTATATAAAAATTGGCACACAATATTTGAAAAGTAATAGAAAAATAGATGAGATTTAATTCATTCAGATGTTGAAGTTTACAGAACAAGGAATCAAAACCCCAAATTGGGTCACTCAATAGAAGTTCATCTCTAACCTCACCAAGAAAACTCTAGCCTATCTTGCAAAACATTCTCACAAGTTCTAGAGAGAAAATATGAGACTGACAGCAAGACGACAGAAAACTGAATATTCCAAGCTTCTAAAACCTTAGGCCAACCCCTCTATTTATAGTGTTCAGAGGTTGTCTGTCAAATAAGGAAATAAATTGTAAAACTAGAAAATTACAAAAGAAAAGGAAACAAAATAAAATTACACATAAATTAGGAGAAATCACATATTTGATTTGGGGAAGAAATCTGGTAATTTCCTCTGATTTTTGGGGAAGGAATTCGGATTCATCACCAAATGGGACACGTGTCGCAACGTGATTAGAAGTGAGGAGGAAACTTGCCACGTGTCGCGCTTGGAGTGGTGGAGTGTGCTGGCGCGGAGTCAGAGTGGAGGACAGCTGGCACGCGCGGAGAAAGAGTTGGGCTGGCACGCTGTCGCACGGGACCCACGTGAGGAAGGCCTTGGACGCGCGCTGACGGACGTGTGGAAGGAACGCGCGCTCTGATGAGCCACGTACTGAGGACGCGCGCGAGGGATTGTCGGGGAGCGTGGAAAAGCTGGGACCCACGCGGACTGATGTGACTTGGCCGGCTCAGCTACTCGGCTCAATCGGCTCGGCTCTCACTATGATGGCTTGTGCGGCTCGGCTAAGAGGCTTGGCTCCGGATGGTTGAAAATATGGCTTTCATGGTTATTTTTGTGTGGCTTTTTACACTGCTTTTTATCTGTAAATAATTAAACAAAAACTAGACAAATTCCAATTAAAAATATTATGAATAAAAATAATGGAATTGTTTAATTAAAGCTTAAATATTTTAATACTGTGTAAATCAAAAGCAATATTTAGGGTGCATTTTCATGCACTAATCACAACCCCCAACCAGCTTATTGCTAGTCTCTAGCAATCCAAGCGCAAGTGAAATCATGTCATAAAGAAAATCTAAGTCTTAACTTACCAGTCACCTGAGTATTTCAAACAAACTGTCAGTAAGAAGTCAAAAGATATTATCAAGATTATTTCAGTCATAACTCCAGAGTCGTGTGTGTGTGGTCCAAACCATAACCTTCTTACCACTGACCATAACACATGCAGCTTTGAAAAATTCACCAAGTAGAAGCCTCAACTCCATTAATCTCACAGGTGTCAGAAATATTTGAGGGCAAAGGTTTTCTCTCATGGAGTTGGAAATGAAACAATCAACGCTCAGTGTGAGGAAGGTCAATTTTAGGACAAACAGTCAAACGAACATTGACCAAAAGATAGGTTAATCAACTACTAGAACATTCCCCAATTCTTACCACAAACCAGCTTTTGAGATTTCATTCAGGTCAAACAGAAATTTACATAAAGGAACAAAGAGACAACCTGCAATAATGAAGTGAATGTAGAAAGGTGTTCTTTTGACAAACTGCTATATAGCATTAAATGTGATTAACACCAAACTACAGGATCTATGAAACGTTGCTCTTGCTCATTTTTTTTTTTTTTTAGAAAAGTAAGAAATGAGGCTCTATTACATAGAATAATTCCTATCTAACCCGAAATCCATCCCTCAAGCATATGCACCAAGCAAACCACTAACCATGTAATGATGTTCTAATAGTGATTTTACCAGCTCAAAAGATCAATGAAAGTTCAAAAGTCGTTTTCTCTACTCTCTTGACTCACCAAAAATCAAGCACTTAAACTCGAGAATTTTCTCAGCTGACATGCATTAACATCCATCTTACCACAAGGTTTAGCACGTGCAAAAAGAAACTCTAGAAGTCATTTCTTAGTAACCAAGATAGCGAAAATCGACTCAAACTAAACATTTTGAAATTATACTCAGACAACTTTGCAAAAATTTTAACCCAAATATCAACGTGACAAAAATCACTCTTACGCATGAATATGCTTACCACTCCCAACCAATATCAGACAGTGTCCTCAGTGTCAAAAATTATGAAAAATAGAGAAAGAAGACACCTGGACGATGAGCTTTCCACTTATGAGCACAGCCTGAGCTTCCTGATATGATTCTCCAAAAACACACAAAAAAAATGCAAGGAAAAACAAAAAAAAAAATCAAAATATGGTACATAAGATGTGAGCAAACTACTCAGGGCTGGTAAACG
Source organism: Morus notabilis (assembly GCF_000414095.1). Taxonomy (NCBI): domain Eukaryota; kingdom Viridiplantae; phylum Streptophyta; class Magnoliopsida; order Rosales; family Moraceae; genus Morus; species Morus notabilis. Next base: position 30,901 of record NW_010364058.1, read on the forward strand.
GGGTCGTCAAAAATGATCTCTTCAACCTGGTTCACCCGCTCTAAGTAATTTTTCAGACGCTGGCCATTTACTTTGAATATTCTCCCATCGGTCAGGTCTTCAACCTCGACAACACCATTGGGAAAAACGCGTTTCACTACGAACGGGCCAGCCCACCGTGACCTCAACTTACTGGGGTGGAGATGCAAACGGGAATCACAGAGATGAACCCGCTGATTCGGCTCAAAATTCTTCCTCAGGATCTGCTTATCATGAGCCGCTTTCATTTTTGCCTTGTAGATCCTGGAATTATCATAGGCATCGTTCCTTAACTCCTCAATTTCGGAAAGCTGGAGCTTCCGATTGACACCTGCAGCGCTGAGATCGAAATTGAGGGCCTTGGTAGCCTAATAAGCCTTATGTTCGAGCTCTACAGGTAGATGACAAGCTTTTTCAAAGATAAGCCTGTAGGGAGACATCCCAAGTTGGGTTTTGTAAGCAGTGCGGTATGCCCAAAGTGCGTCCGGAAGGCGCAGAGACCAATCCTTGCGATCGGGTTAACCGTCTTTTCTAGAATTTGCTTAATCTCCCTATTGGCCAACTCAGCTTGGCCATTTGTCTGTGGGTGATAGGCAGTTGAAACTTTAAGAACCACATTGTACTTGCGCATCAGAGCCTCAAAAGAACGGTTGCAGAAATGGGTGCCTTGATCACTGATGATGGCACGCGGCGTTCCAAATCGAGATAACACATTTTCCTTTAAGAACTTTACAACAGTAGTGTTATCGTTGTTCCGGCAGGCCAAGGCTTCTACCCACTTAGACATGTAATCCACGGCAAGGAGTATGTAGAGGAATCCATAAGAAGGTGGAAATGGTCCCATAAAGTCTATCCCCCAACAATCGAATATTTCTATTGTGAGAATCGGGTTCAAGGGCATCATATGGCGACGGGACAAAACACCTAGCTTTTGGCACCTCTCACAGGAACGACAGAAGTCATTGGTGTCCTTGAATAAAGTGGGCCAATAAAGACCACACTGTAAGATTTTCGTGGCGGTCTTCTTCACAGAAAAATGACTGCCACATGCATCGTTGTGGCAAAAGGTCAGGACACTAGACACTTCATCATCCGGGATGCATCATCTTATGATCTGGTCGGGGCAGTACTTAAAAAGATAGGGGTCATCCCAATAAAAGTTACGAACCTCGACCAGAAACTTCCTCCTGTCTTGTGCACCCCAGGTAGATGGAATCTCGCCCGTCACCAAGTAGTTAACAATGTTCGCATACCATGGCATCTTAGTGACGGCGAAGAGATGTTCATCGGGGAAGTCATCTCTAATAGCAGGAATTTCGGCGGAATCATTAAATTCAAGACGAGATAAGTGGTCCGCCACCACATTTTTGACTCCCTTCTTGTCCTTGATTGTCAAGTCAAATTCCTGCAGGAGAAGGATCCACCTAATTAAACGCGCCTTAGCATCCTTTTTGGAGAGAAGGTACTTAAGGGCGGCATGATCTGTGAAGATGGTGATAGGTGAACCAATCAGATATGCACGGAACTTGTCGAGAGCAAATACTACAGCAAGCAACTCTTTTTCAGTAGTAGAGTAGTTCATTTGAGCACTATTCAGAGTACAGCTTGCGTAGTAGACAACGAAAGGCTTCCCCTCCCTTCGTTGACCAAGAACGGCCCCCACAGCATAATTACTTGCGTCACACATGATCTCGAAAGGTAAGCTCCAATCTGGTGACTGCATAATAGGGGCAGAAGTCAATTTTGTGATGAGTGTTCGGAATGCATCCTCACACTCTTGTGTCCAGTTGAACACAACATCTTTTGCTAGGAGGTTGCTTAGCGGTCTCGCTATAGATGAAAAGTTCTAAATGAACCTCCTATAGAATCCGGCGTGCCCCAGAAAAGATCGGACATCTTTAACGGCCTTGGGGGTGGGCAGGTTGGAAATGAGTTCAACCTTAGAGCGGTCGACCTCGATTCCTCTTTCAGAAATAATGTGCCCAAGAACTATGCCGGATGACACCATGAAATGACACTTCTCCCAATTGAGCACGAGACCCTTCTCTTCACATCTTTGTAGAACAACTTCCAAGTTGAGAAGGCACGTGTCGAATGAATCTCCGAAAACTGTCAAATCATCCATGAACACTTCCATACATTTTTCGATCATATCACTAAAAATGCTCATCATACACCTCTGAAATGTGGCAGGTGCATTACACAGTCCAAATGGCATTCGCCGAAAGGCATAAGTGCCAAAAGGACATGTGAATGTTGTCTTATCCTGATCTTCTAATGCTATCTCTATCTGATAATATCCT
>NW_010364058.1:35133-37983 GCF_000414095.1 Morus notabilis
CTTTCGGCTGCATGTTATTCTGAGGCGCAAAATATGTCCTTGGCGGTTGAGATTGTTGCTCTGATCTCCATTGCCCTCCAGATGATTGTGCTTGTTGGTTTGAATCTCGCCAACTAAAGTTCAGGTGGTTTTTCCAACCAGGATTGTAAGATTCTGAGAAAGGTCCGTAAGGCTTCTTGTATGTGCCCAATGCATTGCACTGCTCCTCATATACCCCTCTCATTTCACTTAAAGTGTGGCAATCCTGAGTAAGATGGCCCATTCCACCACAAACTAAACAAGGCTCATGTGCCTCTGTCCTTGCCACCATGTGGGGTTTACTATCTTTACTTTTGAGGGCCTCGATTTGCTTCGTCAAAGCTTCAACTTGGGCCTTGAGGTTGTCCTCTTCCCTTAATTGATAAACTCCAACTGGTCGGGACCTACTGGTGCTCTCAGTAGCACTCGGCCCAGTCCAAGTATGAGTTTTCTCAGCTAACTCATTCAGGTACTCGATAGCTTCGTCAGGATCCTTTTGGAGAAAATCTCCATTGCACATCATCTCAACAAATTGGCGCTCTCGGATTGTGAGTCCATCGTAGAAATAGCTTACGAGGCGCCAACTTTCATATCCATGGTGGGGACATAGATTTAACAGATCTTTAAAACGCTCCCAAGCTTGATAGAGCGTTTCGTTTTTCTGAGTAAAATTTGAGATCTGTCGTTTCAAATTGTTGGTCTTATGGTGTGGGAAATACTTGTTGAAGAATGTCGTCGTCATTTCTTCCCACGTACCAATAGACCTTGGCCTAAGAGAATACAACCAGCTTTTGGCCTTGTCCTTCAGAAAGAAAGGGAAAAACTTTAATCTGACAGTGTTTGCGGCCTCAGTACGGCTGTGAAAGGTGGCCACCACCTCTTCAAACTCTCAAATGTGTACATATGGATTCTCATTCTCTAATCCGTGAAAGGTTGGGAGAAGTGCAATCATGCCCGGCTTAAAATCCGTAGGCGGTGCATTCGGCGGGAACATGATGCAAGATAGGGTGGCCGTACACATTGGGTGCAAGTAATCTTGCAACGTCCTCTGCTGAACTTCCTCGTGTCGTGCCATTGCGAATAGATTTTGAAATGAGAATTCCAACGACGAGTGCGAAGACAGAGACGTAGAAGATGAGTCGGATAGAATTTCACTAAGGGTTTCTAAATCTGGACGTTGAGCAAATCTCCCTAGTTCGTTTCTATATCGATGCATTCACCCTAAGCGGCTCTTTTTTTATTTTTTTTGTTTTTGTTTTTTATTTTTAATCAAAAAGAAAATAATTATATAGTAACGTAAATTGTAACCACCGAGAGTGCTCCTAGGAAATTCTATAGCTCTTGGCTCAATGAATAGTCTCCTAGACAGAGCAACGTTCCCAGGAAAGATTGGTGGGGTGAGGCCCACTTAAGTACCAACTTTCCTAGACAGAACTCCCTCGGATTATACTTTCCATGTAACCACACAATTATTCTCAAAATCAATTATTAAATTTTATTGAGTAAATTATGAAATGTAATCTAATTAATGTAAACTATTCCTAAGGTCAAAAGCCTAGATCTACCAAATTATGAAAATCCTAGATTAGGAATCTAAATTAGTCAATTAATTACCATCTTAATTATAATCCTAAAAATTAATGAAACTATAAAAGGAAAAATTAAATTAGACAACAATTAAAATATACAAATGAGGAAACAAAATAAAATCTTAATTTATCAAAAATAAAAAATTACAAAATCAAATCACAATCAATTCTAAAACACAAATCTTAAAAGTGTGAGAGGTTTTTTTTTTTTAGTAACAAGAGTACGGAAAAAAATGAAGACGTGAGAACTTTGCAAAGTAAGAAACAAATGAATACAGCAATCAAATCACAATTAGTTTTTTTTTTTTTTAACTAAAGACACGTACACGGTACAGCAAAACAACAATATATATATATATAATATAATAAAAATAAATATTAAATCAAATCAGCAACACTTCCAGCAAAATATAAACGATAACAAGATAAACTTTTCGCGAAGCAAATTTTTTTTTTTTTTTTGTTTTTTTTTTTTGACAAATACGAGCTAAAAACAGATCATACAAATCAAGAAAGAGAAATTAAGTAAAAAAAAAAAATATACTAACCTCTTTGGCTCAAAATCTACTGATCAATCTTACTAGTAGCACCTCTCCGGCAACGACGCCAAAATTTGATTAACGCCCAAAAGTGATATTCACAAGCAGTCAATTGTAGCACAGAAGGGCGATCGTATCCATAGAGAGATAACAAAATAACAAGAATGATTAACAGAATAAGAGCGTTAGAGAAAAGTGAATTAAAGAAAAATAAGAGTTTTTGAGATTTTTGTTGCAAATAAAATAAAAAGGAGAAAATTTGTATGAAGAAAACGGTAAGGTGTCGAGAATCCCTAATGCTTCGTTCACCAACGTTCATCAATTCAAGTTTTGATTCACAAAATAAAATAATCGAATAAATTAAATCTCTGTGTTGGCTCAGATAATATTATTATTACAAGTTATCTAAAATCGACAATATATCAATTTGACAATATTACAGTAAAAGACAATTTGTAAAATAATTAGAATGACAAAACAATGCATGACATAATTACATAAGAAAAGCGTGACTAAACTTATATAAAAATTGGCACACAATATTTGAAAAGTAATAGAAAAATAGATGAGATTTAATTCATTCAGATGTTGAAGTTTACAGAACAAGGAATCAAAACCCCGAATTGGGTCACTCAACAGAAGTTCATCTCTAACCTCACCAAGAAAACTCTAGCCTATCTTGCAAAACATTCTCACAAGTTCTA
>NW_010364058.1:38205-57004 GCF_000414095.1 Morus notabilis
TTCCTCTGATTTTTGGGGAAGGAATTCGGATTCATCACCAAATGGGACACGTGTCGCAACGTGATTGGAAGTGAGGAGGAAACGTGCCACGTGTCGCGCTTGGAGTGGTGGAGTGTGCTGGCACGGAGTCAGAGTGGAGGACAGCTGGCGCGTGCGGAGAAAGTGTTGGGCTGGCACGCTGTCGCACGGGACCCACGTAAGGAAGGCCTTGGACGCGCGCTGACGGACGCGTGGAAGGAACGCGCGCTCTGATGAGCCGCGTGCTGAGGACCTGCACGAGGGAGAGTCGGGGAGCGTGGAAAAGTTGGGACCCACGCGGACTGATGTGACTTGGCCGGCTCAGCTACTCGGCTCAATCGGCTTGGCTCTCTCTCTGATGGCTTGCGCGGCTCGGCTGAGAGACTTGGCTCCGGATGGTTGAAAATATGGCTTTCATGGCTTATTTTTGTGTAGCTTTTTACACTGTTTTTTATATGTAAATAATTAAACAAAAACTAGACAAATTCAAATTAAAAATATTATGAATAAAAATAATAGAATTGTTTAATTAAAGCTTAAATATTTTAATATTGTGTAAATCAAAAGTAATATTTAGGGTGCATTTTCATGCACTAATCAGAAGCCCTCATCAATTGTTAATGTAGAGCATGACTTTTTTATTAGGGCTTGCGTTGCTTTACCAAATATAGTAATGCTCATGTCTCCAGTTGCATTTTCAATTTGTGTTGTCAATCTATACCTGTAATATATGAAGTTGCAGTTGATTTATGTAATAAATTATTTATTATAAGTAATGTACGTAAGTTGATTTTGGGAATAGTGTGTTTGGAATTTTTATTACCATGGAGATGGAATTGTTTTTATGTGCCCGTGATTATCGCACCACCAACTAATTCATGTTTACTTTAGCTGTCAATAACATCTGGGGTAGGAATTGTAATACAATGCTTATTCTACTGAGAAACTAATTAATGTAGCTCTTATTGTAAATCTTGTGCCCTGTGTAGATAATTAAAGATTGTTGGCTTAAATAACATAATGAAAAGGAAAAGAGAATAGGAAATATGATGATATTAACCTCGGTTCTTTCTTGGTGTAATGTTTGGACCTCAGCAATTGTTGTTCTATTTTCTGTGTTTTCTCCCTTGATGGATTGGCTTGATGCTGTTGATGGTGTTGCGAAGTCAATTTCTTGATGTTGGTGAGAGAATCTGTAGGGAAAAAAGTAGGGAAAAACGTAAGAATAATTAAGGAAAGAAGTAATATAAGATTTTTGGTTTATAAATATTATGAATTATTTTTGTTACCTTGTTATCAATGTTGTTGTTTCTAGAATATCTGGGTCAATATAAAAATTTATTGCCGCAGTGCTTGATAAATATGCATTTCCTAAGATTTGGGCAATAAATTGATTAATATCTTCATGTATTTTTGTGTAGGCTTTTTATTTTTATATGTAGGTATTTTTATAGAATGTTGAAAAAAATATCTAGATATTGTTTTACCAACACTGCTGCAAAGACTGCGACAACTGGTCCTCTCATTTATTTGAGGATATTTTCATTAAATTGATCTGCTTTGTGTCCCCACAAAGTCACCTAAAGTTGTTCGTTTCTGTTGGGAGAAGAAAATGGGAAAATGAAAATTAGAATGGGATGTTTTAAGTGATGTGAGAGTTTTGTGTCTTTATTAATTTCTATGAAATTATTAGTTTGAAGTTCAGTTTGTTTGATTGAGGAAATTATTTGTAGTTTATTTTTTGGGACTTTCTCTAGTAGTTCCTGTAAAAATATAGATTATCGGTAGTCTCTTACTTTGCAGCTATCAGATTGTATCAGAATTTATTTATTCTACAAATTTTGACAATCTAATGTGATTTTGATAAAATTTAATTGTCAAAAACTAGGAACCGGAAGGCGGAGACTGCCAACAAAACTCCCATAGTTTTTTAGTTTAAAACTTTTTTGTTTTGAATTTTTTTTATTGATGTCGGCGAAATTTGCTTGATATTGTTCTGATTAGTTTAATATTTGTAATATTCATTGATCTACTTTGGATTACAAATTGTTATTTTCATGTTGTAACTTACCTTGCATTACTTATGAGCATGACTTACTTTGCAATACGTAATGCTCCTAGATATATTCCTATGTAATTTGCAAGAAAAAAAAAAAAAAAAAAACTATGCTACTTTAGTAGATAGAGAATGTTATTAAAGCACAAAAACCTTTCAAGAAGAAAAAAGCACTAAGAAATTTTCTTCTTTCCATTAGCATGAAATATATACTTCAAGTGTGTACTAAGGCACTGTTCACTTCACCGATTCGAGTTTAGAATTCGAGTTTTGCTACAGTAAAAAGCTCTCAGAAACAGTCACATCTAACTTTTTTGCTACAGTAAAAAGCTCTCACATAAAGTCACATCTCAACTCGAATTAAAAACTCGAATTAGCGAACTAAACAGGCCATAAGATAATTAAACGGAAATAGTAAAAAATAAGTCAATATGAAAAACTTAAAGAAGTATATAGGCCAACTTTTAGTTATAGAAATTAATAGGTCATAACTTGTCAAGTTATGGTTTATAATCAGATAAGTTATGGACAAACTTGTCAAGTTATAGTTATCAAGTTATGGTTCATAACCAGACAAGTTATGGACAAAAACAATAATTTTACCTATTTATTAACTTATGTAAACTATTGGCCTATTAATTTTAATTCATCTCAAGTTTTGGCTTATTTTTCTCTTTCTCCTATAATTAAATTTAATTTTTTTTTTTTGTGTTAAATAAGGGTAACAACGTACCTTAGAAATGTTTTTTGATACGTGAAGGGGCGATTATGATATTTAAAAAAAATAAATGGTCAATAGTTATGGTCAACTACAAAAGGAGTGTCTCTAATTTTCTTGAAAAAATCAGAAGGTGTTAACGTAATTAGTTTAAATCAAAAGATTTCTCTGCTATTTTGGTAAAATATAGAAGATGTGAGTATAAATTATACCTTTTTGCAATGTTTATTTTGTTTATTAGATTGTAAAATTTTAAAGAATGCTCAAATGTATTTATTCTATTTCCTATACTTAAGAATAGGAATAAGAATCATAATATATAATTACTAAATGTCTTTTTACATAATTAAAAAGGATTAATTATATGATGGGTTTTTTTTTGCACATTTACCTTTTAAATTTGTTATGTTTTAGCAAATTGCCTCTTAAACTTTTAATTTTGACTATTAATTATTTGAACTTACTTATTTACATTTGAGTAACTCCCATTAAATTTTGGACGGAATTAAACATGTGCAATCACATGCAGTGTTTTAAGGGGAAAAAAATTGAAATTTTATATGCTCTAAATTAATCTCAGCCCGCCCTTGATCTTTGAATCTTTAAATCTACACCATTAATCCAAATTTATCCAAAAAAACCCAAAAATATCTCTTTTCTGGGATTTGTCTCTCTTCTAAGCTCTCTCTCACTCAGTCTCCGGCGTCATCCCCGGCTTCGTCCCCCGACTAGATTGCCACAATCTGTGCCTTCTCCGGCGACGACGACCTCTCCTCTCACACTTTTGCCTTCTCATCTCATCCGGCGACGAACACTATCTCGATCAGCGGCCTATCCTCGCTCTCGTTCGCGGCGGCATCCGCCTCTACTCGCTCTCGCTTGCTGTGACATATGAGACCAGAGAGACCTTCTCCTCCTGCAGCGGCGCCTATTTTCAAGTTGCCATATCTTCGTTCCAACTTGAATGTTTTTGCAGGAGAGCGGAAACTGAGGAACAGGTACAAAAGAGACTCAGAAATGCTAAGGAGAAAATTGACAGAGGGCAATCTTCAGGCATCTTTGATCATATATTGTATAATGGTGATCTCGAAGAATGTTGCAAAAGTCTGAAGGAATTGATGGGCTACGTTCTGTTGCATTCTGCTAATTCTTATTGTATTTTGTATTTTTCATGTTCTCTTGAGTTGATAGTTTTACTTTTAAAGTTTTAAGAGATTGTTTTTTACGTCTAAACTCAAAAGAAGTTTGAACTTAAATTATAATTTCATTTATGTTTATATTCTTTTATAAAATTTAAATTTGAATTTGAGTTTTAATTTGAGTTTGAGGTTAAAATCTGAGAGGTTGTTCTTTAGAGTGTAACTTGAGTGTAGTTTTTGAGTTAAATTTGAGTTATAATTTGAGTTAAATTTAAGTTATAACTTGAGTTAAAGTTATAACTTGAATAAAGTTAAGTAAAGTTGAGTAAAAGTAGAACTTAAAATAACGTGAACTTGAATAAAATTATAACTTGAATTTAAATTTTTTCTGAGTTTTATTGCAAAAGAATAACTCCTGAGTTTAAGTTCCTCATTCAACTCAAGTTCTTAAATTCAAACTCAAGTTAATGAACAATATTTTTTCTATTCTTAAAAACACCATAACTTTTTCATTTTAATTCTGATTAAAATGATTTTTTTTCTATGTATTCACAATAAAGAGACGAATATAAAAAATGCATCATGTTTATTACCACTGAAGGCCCTATGATTCAAAAGTTTTTTGGTTGTGCAGTTTTTTAGTTGTTATTTTATTTCAATACTCCATAACGAGTATTGCAATTATCTAATGGAGCTTGGTTTTAGTACATGCTGTCTAGACTGAGTACTTATTGAATCTTACAAATTTCCTTCTTTCTTTCTTTCTTTGGGAAAGCATTTGTCAAGTCTTCAAATTTTAGAACTCTTACTGTAAATTGCTTCCACTTATGTTGCATCACTTATGTTGCATCACTGCTTTTTAGATGATACGAGGCTGATAGTACTGCAAGAAGGATGCATGTGTTTGATGAAGTGAAGAAGGTAGAAGGACTAACAAATGCACAACGAGTACGAGTCGGGAAACTTCTTGTCTAAAACTATGACTACACCAACTATTTTTTCACGTTGGATGATGAATTTAAGTTAGATTTTCTTCTATCTCTTTTGGAATGAGTTAGGTTGAAGCTTTTGGTGCTATATTTATAAACTTGAGTATATAGTCCAATATTTAGATCTTTTTATGGCATCTTTGGAACTTTTATATGTGGTCCTAGATTTACAACTTTTAATTACAGGTTTGGAACCTTATTCGAGAATATGTTCTCATGTTTAGAACTTTCGTAAGAACTTTTGAGTATAGAGGATTTTAGCTAACATAATGAGACCCCTATTATTTGATAATTTTATAGACTACTTGTGTTATTTTTTATACTTTTTAAAATATTAGTGCTAATGTTGTGGCCTAAATATTAAAAAAAATATTTTATACTTTTTAAAACATTAGTGCTAATTGTAATTCATTTAAAAAATATGTTTTTTTTAATACACAACATTCCAATGTACAACTAAACACGGTAATGTAATATTCCTGGGAATTTGAGAAAAATTCCTGTATGAAACCAAACACAATAATGTATTATTTCTGTAAATGATATTACCCTCCATCACTTTCCCAGGAATATGATTCCTACTGATTATTGCGTACCAAACGCCCCCTAAGTGTTTGGAAAAAGGGCAATGAATTGTGCAATGAAATTTGAAATTTTTTTTTGTTTACTAAAACTATCTAGAAAATTTTAATGATGCTATATAACATAGATACCAAAATCTAAATCATATCTTTAGAGATTTTAAAAACAACACATCTGACAGAAAATAACGTTCTAGACAACACTTGGAAGAGCATCAACCAACTAGTTCTCTTTGCTATTTTCTTTTGTACGATTGAAGTGCGAGTGGACATACGTCATTCAATCTCTCCTTGGTATCTTAAACTCCTTCCAACCACAAGAGAGCCGAAGGAAACATTGTTGGTTTTCAAAACGATTTCAGATGCGGAAGTGCAGTAACTCGGATCAGGTCCAAACAAAAATTTTCATAAAACTTTTAAGAACGCTATAGATTATATTCATTTATAACGAATAAATTAACCTAATTAGTTTAGAACTAGAATTGTACCTAATGACTGATTAGGATGGTAACTTGAATTCTTTGACCACGAACAATCTAAATGCTCCTATTCTCATATCACCAAAAATCTTTCTCGTCAATTCCTTGATTCTATAAAGAACGTGTGTGTGGGCACACCTGAAATCAGAGAAAATGAAGAGAGAGAACTTGAAGGGATATGTGTGGCTTATTCAAATGAAGAGAGAGAAAGTGAGTAAGAAAAAAAATAGCGGGAGTTCAAATGAAGAGAGATGAAGAGAGAGAAAAAAAGGTGGGAATTCAATGAAGAGAAATTGAGAGAGAGGAAAAAAAGGTGGGAATTCAAATAAGAGAGAAACTGAGGAGGGAAGGTGAAAACTGATATTGGGTTTTACCAAAGATAATTTTAACAATTTAACTTCATGGACCTGACTAGCTGATGTGCTAGTGTCAGAAGTGAAAGTATGTAAAAGTGATTCTAGTTGTGAGAAAAGATAGGTGCGTTTGGAATTGTTTTTCAGTTATTTTTGAAAATATTTTTGCACGTTTTTTGAGGCATGAAAACGAAAACGGTCTACAAATCGCGTTTGTTTAATAAAAGTTTTGAAAACGGAAATGAAAACCAAAAACAATGAGAACGATTTTTGTTAAGAAAGTAGAAAACAATTGAAAGTTATTTTTCCCTTTTCGTTTTCATTTTCTAGTACTTATCAACAATGTTATATTAAATAATTAATTATTAATTACTAATTATATTATATATTAAATAATAACTAATAAATAGATATACTTAATAACTAATAAATAGATAGTAATTACTTAATTATTAATCAAATATTAATTTATTACTATTAAGTTTTTAATTTTGTTAACAAAATAATAAATAATATAGTAATTAGTTATTTAGTTAAAAATTAATTACCAAAAATTAATTATATAACATATTAACAATAAAACAAGTAATAATAAGTTATTAAATAATTAATTAATAATTAATATATCAATGGTATATTATGTTAATTATAATCTATTAATTAGCAAATAGTTAGTAATTAAAAAATAAATAGTAATTACTCAATTAATAATTAATATTAAATAATGATTATTTAAAAATTAATCATGTGATATATCAAATAATAGATTATTAAATAAACATTAGTAATTAATTAACTAATTATTTAATTATGTAACTAAAAGTTAATAATTTAAGTAGTAAAAGAAATATTAATAGATTATGTATATACTAATTCTTTTTATTAATACATTAATTAATTATAGTCATCTTAACTATCTACAATTTAACACACTCAGTTGCTACCCACAACAATTTAACACACTCAAATACTTTTTGTAACAACTATTTTTTTCAGTACAATTAAAAATAATTTTTTTTAAAATTTACAGCATGACCAAACTGGCCCTTAATAGTTTTAAGTAATTAATTCAATTTTTTCAGCTTAATTAAGTTTAAATATTTTAAAAGGAGTGACACATCACTAATTCTGTTAGAGGATATACATGGAGTTAGATAAAAAGGACATCTTGAGTCGTTTTTTATATGATAGAAGGTGTTTTGAACTGTTTTTCGGGGATGATTATGAAAATAATCTTTTGAGAAACCATCGGCCTTTTTTGAGAGAGGGCGGCACTGTTTTCAATATTTTAAGAGAGAAAGAGGAAAATAAACCAAGACTTAAGATAAATTAAAATTAATAGGCCAATAGTTTACATAAGTTAATAAATAGGCAAAATTACTGTTTTCATCCATAACTTGTTTGGTTATGAACCATAACTTGACAAGTTATTGTCCATAATTGTCCATAACTTGTCTGGTTATGAACCATAACTTGATAAGTTTATCCATAATTTATCTCGTTATGAACCATAACTTGATAAGTTATGGCCTATTAATTTTTATAACTAAAAATTGACCTATATACTTTCTTAAGCTTTTTATATTGGCATATTTTCTACTATTTCTCATATTTTTAAAAAAGGTGCCCAATTAACGTAAGAGAAACGCCGAAACCGCGTTTTCTATCAGAAAACCGCCCTTAGAAAACGCGTTTCTTTACATAGTTGAAAAACGCGTATCTTACAATTCGTTCGTTCACAGGCCATCTATATTCAGGGCACAGTACCAGTTTCCCACCCTATTTGCTACTTCACTTCCCGGATATTGGAGAGTTATGGCGGCCAATTCTTCTCCGTTCAAGGTATGTCCCCACTGTTTTCATTTTTCAGGCCTGATAGCTAGGGTTTCTACACATCTTCTCTTTCAAATTTATGTTAAAGGGACGATCTATTTCGTTTGGTGCTTGAAGCATCAACGTGAAAGAATGGAACGGAAAGAAAGGTTGTGTCTCGGAACTTTAGGGCATTTTTTATTGGTGAAGACGATAGAGAAAAGAGAAAAAAATTTTACTTTCGGGAGCAGAACCTGTATTTGTTAATAATATAATCTGATTATCCTGCTAAATTTTGGTGTTTATTTGCGTAATTGTGCAGATAATCTTGGGATCGTCTTCGGTAGCTCGTCGGAAAATATTGGCGGAAATGGGTTACGATTTCACAATCATGGTAACAGTACAATTTCCGGAAGAAATATTTGGTTTTGAATTCTTTGATTGTTTTGAGACTGGAACTTCATTTTTCTACTGATAGACTGCAGACATTGATGAAAAAAGCATCCGAAAGGAAAAACCAGAAGATTTGGTTATGGCTCTTGCCGACGCGAAGGTTCTGGCTCAAATTCCATTGGTTTCTGGTTGATATGTAGAATTTACTTTATCTTTTGCCATTATTTGCGTTTTTGTTTCTCAAAAACACTCTTTTGAACAAGTTTCTTGGGTTTCAAATAGAACACCGGCCATGAAACCAATCAAGCTTAGGTTACCCTGCAGCGCTTTATCTTTTGGGCTTTGCTTGAGAAGTATCCTACTGTATCTACTTTTTGGTGTGTGTAAGGGTAAAAGTTGTTTCATGAGATAGCGGACGAATTTGATGTTGCTGGATTTTGGAATATAAGCAGTCTAAAATTGTCTAAAAGAGCATTATTTGAGAGTTGGTGCATACATTTTCTTGCTCATGCGTACTGTCTTTTCTCTTTCTATGCCTTCTGGTTTCATGCAATAATCAGCGATGGATAGGGAGAAATAGGGGCCTAGTACTTTCTGCTTTTAGCCTTTCATTTGGCTTCAAGTTTTCTAGAATCTTTAAGGATACAATTATTCGTAATTTCCTTGTTTTATTCTCTTTCTACTAGTTGAAGCCTAGATCCTACGTATTAAGGTTTTGGCTAAGAAGGCTGATATTGAAACATAAATGTGCAGGTTGTAATGTTGATCCTCATTGTAATTTTTGCCCTGGTGCACAGTGGATTGGCCAGTCTAAGAGACACGGGTGAGAAACTTATTGGGGAACGAGCTTTCCGTGTTTTGTTTGCTGGGGTATCTCTACCATTGGCTGTTAGCACAGTTGTGAGTACTCTCTAAAGAAGAGCTTTTATTGGCTATTTTTTTTTTATTTTGATTATTGTTCCTTCTAGGGTGCAAATGAAGTTTATTTGAAGTGACTTGTTGACTTTTGAAATGTTTGTGATTCAGGTTTATTTTATTAACCACAGATATGATGGGCAACAATTATGGCAGCTCCAGAGTATTCCTGGAGTCCATCAACTTGTGTGGCTTTCGTCTTTTATCTCCTTCTTCCTCCTCTACCCTTCCACTTTTAATCTTCTAGAGGTAGCGGCAGTTGACAAGCCCAAAATGCATCTTTGGGAAACCGGGATAATGAGAATCACAAGGCATCCACAGGTAAACAGATTTTCATTTGGGTTACTTTTACACACTTAGGAAATTCATTCTTTGAACTAAAAGGATTTCTGGAAATTGAGATAAATGCTTGTGTTGGTTTCGATGATCTAGGTACAAGTACAATGTACTCCATATTTAATTAGGACCATTGAATCCATTTCGTCAAATCACAACTGATTTTGAGGACTGGAACTCAATGTTCCATTTTACAAACTGCATATGTTGCTTCATATCACCATGTGTATCTGTTCATCAGAGAAAATGCTATGGAACTTTGGATCAATGAATTGAAGTATAATGTTATGTGGATTGTTCGTATAGTTGAAAAGAATGCTGTCGTAAAGTATTATTTATTACCAGCACAACTATCTTAAATGCAATAATATGGACGCCAATAAATATGCTTGCAAATTCTAATGCAAATTAAGTGCTATTGAGAATGTAATGTTGTTATTTCTATACATTGTAACCTATTGCTTTCCCTCTTATAGCCTTGTCTTGCTCCGCATCTCTCCAATGCTCTGTTCTCTCTCTCTCTTCTGGATTCACTTAGCTAATACGGGTTCCATATCTATTCTTAGATGGTTGGGCAGGTCATTTGGTGCATTGCGCACACAATTTGGATTGGAAACTCGGTGGCAGTGGCGGCTTCAATTGGCTTAATTGGACATCATCTATTTGGTGTTTGGAATGGTGACAGGAGGCTGGCCATTAGATATGGGGAAGATTTTGAGGTTGTGAAGAGGCGCACGAGTATCGTACCGTTTGCAGCCATTCTTGATGGACGGCAAAAGTTGCCCAAAGATTATTACAAGGAATTTATTCGTTTGCCATATTTAGCCATCACTGCAATGACTTTAGGTGCATATCTTGCACACCCACAAATGCAGGCAGGCAGTTACGGACTTCATTGGTAGGCAACAGGAATTTTTTTTCTTTCTATTACTGGAGATATACATATGACTTGAAATCGAAGCATGAGAAAATCGGATAAATTACATTGTCAGTTACAAATGGTTTTGAGAATTGAAGCAATTCATACCCCATTTAAAAAGCACTTATATAGGGCTCGTTTAATTCGTTGATTCGAGTTTTTAATTCGAATTGAGATGTGACTTTATGTGAAAGGTTTTTACTCTAACAAAAAAGTTAAATGTGACTGTTTCTAAAAGTTTTTATTGTAACAAAACTCAAATTTTAAATTCAAATCATAGACTTGAATATTAAGAACTAGAGATCAAAGTATAAAAGTCGTATGCTTTTTCTTTTTAAAAAAAAAAAAAAAGAAAAAACTAGAAGCGTACTTTATCCCGCAAAACATTATCGATCGAGAGAGATGCTATGTTGACCTAAATTTTCAGGCCAGGCAAGAATGATCCAGACATGTATATACTTTAATAAACCTCGGTTATCAGGTATGTCTTGAACCAATGTCGCAATAGGAGTGTCATTGACTTAACACAGACGTTATCCCGTCTAGCCAAAATTGAAAAGATACAAATGAATAAATAAACCCCTAAACTAATAATGACTGAAGGGAAGGTAGTTCACCTGGTCATTAGAGTAATAGGTGCAAATGCTTCGAAGTTTTTCAACATGTAATTACTTGATCGTTCAAATTTTAGAAATTAGGTCACCAAGCTCAATTACTGGAAAGTTTGGTAAAAGCGCACGTGTGGTGCACATGTATCAATGTTCAAGGTAACTAAAGATTTAGGTTAATAGCTCTGTTAGTCCGTCAATGTTGAGCATAGTGACATTTTAGTCCTTAAGCATATTTAGTCCCAGAATTTTCATTGTTTTACAGTTTTAGTTTTTGACAATAAAATTAATAATTTCTAAAATTTCACAAAGATAAACATCGTGTGATAGTTTAAAATTTTATGAAAAGAGTTGCGTTATATGTAAAACTCTCTTTGTACTATTAAAACCTATAAAAAAAAAACACTAAATTATTTTGGAATACTGTAACTATTTATGTAAAATGTTTTGTTAGTATGAGATAATGGTGTGATTATCTAGGTTAAGTTTCAGAAATCGTTCATCAATTTTACTTTCAAGAACAAACTATAAAAAATGAAAGTTCAAAAACTAAATATATGCCTCAGTTAAAAGTTTAAGGACTAAAATGTCACTATAGTAAAAGTTAAGGGACTAACAACTATTAACCATAGAGATGTACAATTTAACAGTAAAATAAATGCAAAAATCCTACAAATTCAGACCAAGACCAAGGGAACTCAAGACGGACGCACACAGTGACCCTAAGTATCACTTTTCAAGTAATTTCACCTCCAGCTTATGCTAAAAAATTGGACCATTCGAGCCAGTGACCTTAGTCAGTAACGAGGTGTCCCTTCCTAAAAGGAACCACTAGCATGAATTAACTCTCATTTTCTTAAGATACACACACCCGCACACACGCACGCACTCTCTAACAAAATAATAATGGAAAAAATAAAAATGAAAACGAAGTACAATTGGCTTACATTACTTTTTATCGAGCTCTTTGTAAAAATAATCTAATAGAAAAATTTTATTCATAAAATAACAATTTAAAAATTTTTATTTGTAAAATGACTTTCTTTTAAAATATGACAAATAAATAATAAGTAATGAAATTTAATGAGATGACACGGCAAATTTAACTTTCTGAGAAGAAAGAAAAACGAAAAAAAAGAGGAACCCAAAACCCTCCCTGAAGCTAGCTCCGTTTCTCCTCCCTCACGAAGTGCTCAATCATGGCAAATTTTTTTGATTTCTTCACATTCATTCTCCCCAGCTATCAAAGCTCTAGATCCGCAAGATTGAAAAATTTTTTGTCATATTTTGTTTGATTAAGTGCTTTGAAGAAGAAGAAATTATTGGAAGAACTTTTTGGAGAACAAAATTTGAGAACTCCAGCATAAGGAAAGAGATCTCGGAGGTTCTGAAGGGGGAGAGAGAGGGGGATGAGGATTTTGGGTCGTTCTCTTGCCTTCTTGGTTGTTCGTGAGGGCTCGAAGAAGGGAGGAGAAGGAGCAGAGCTCGAATTTAGTATTTGGCCTCAGGAAGGAGGCCACTTCTGTTAATAATACCTATTAATTATATAATTAAGAATTTATTCAAATAAAATAAATAAAATTAAAATTTAAAAGTCATTTTCCTAATTTTACTTTTTTACTCGGTAATTTTAGCCAAATTCTCCTTTTTATCGGGCAATATCATGAAACAATTTCTTAAAATGTAAGTTTAGGTTTATTAAGGGATTCTTAGCCTTGCAATTGCCTTTTATTTTGGTAGGCTGGCCTAACAAGTAAAATGGTGGACCAAATGCGCGTGTTGTGATGGGAGAAACATCGCCATAATCGAACATAGGTAAAGGAATCTGAAAAAAAAAAAAAATGAAGTGACGGATTTCTCAATGTGATTCTGAAAGATAAGCTAGAGGTGAAATAGTTGACACTGACAATATACAAAATGCAGATGTTTTCATACTGCTGAAAGTCGTTAGTTAATGCCAACACTACAAACTACGTAGAAAAATCACTATAACCCAATTTTCCTTCACCAAAATCCAACACAAAGACATGCTATGGGATTGTTTTTACCGCAGGGGAAGCAATTGCAAGGGACCAAAAAAAGAAAAAAAAAATCAGGAATCTAAGAAAGCAAAAATAACGCCATGCCACTGATTTTAAATGAATAGGTGTCATCCAATCAACTACATGCTGCAAATATATGTTGACAAAGACCATAGAAGTAATCACACTAGCAATGCTAAAAGCAAAAGCAAAACTGTATTCCTCATTATATGTAGCAAACGAGTAGTATCATATATTGAATTTTTTTTTTTTTTTCCTATTGTCATCTGAATCAGAATGCTACTACATAACAACAATTATCACGACCAGGTGAGGACCCAAAATCCAGAAGAATAAGTCACCAAAATGACCAACCAGGAAAGGATTCTATTGATAGAAGCTTCCACAGAAGACAGAAGTGCCCTTCTTGCTAGCATACTGGGATCAACATTTCTAGATTGAATGCAAAGATGCCTATTATCATCCTCGAAGTCTTCACCTTTTCCGTAGAGGACGCTGGAAGTGGAACAAAAGAACAAAAAGAATAGTTAATTATAGAACAATATACAGACTAATGCTAGAAAAACAAACCAACTTTCAAAACCCCTTGCATAAATTATTAGCATACTCTTTGTCCTTGATCAGGTGCTTGTTGCCATCTGTTAGAAATAGAGTTAGACACTCTCTCCGGATTCGGAATCAGATCTGGACTGCCATGCTTATAAAACGCCTGTAGAGCCCGACCAACAAATGGTCGTACTATATTCACTTCCATAGCAGATAAATTATTAATCTGCAATTACATAAGGAGCTTAAGGATACAAAGATCAGAGATGGGATATGAAAGAAAAATAGGGGATAAATGCACAAGCAGAATTTCAAAAAATCCATATTGCTTTCTTTTCCTCACAAACAACCACAGGCATGCCTAATGCACACATACAAAAACTACACAAGCAATAACAATATTAAGAATTAGTACATTCATATACACTCGAGACAAAGAAGTATCAAATATGCATGCCAAATCCATAGCCTGAAACTATTTAGACATCACACGCTAATTTGCACAACCACGTGATCAGCGCCGCATATAAATATTTTACAGTGTTTTCCCATCAACGGATTTACTATTCACATGAATTTCCGTTAATATTTCATCTACATTCCATTGCTTATCTTTATATTGTCAGTTATTCTATACACTGTCTCAGCAATACAGTCTGACAATAGTCGGATTGCAGGTTAAAGCACGCTCTAATTTCCCATAGTTTGGGTTGTCTACTAACCACTTAACTTCAGACTTAAAAAGGCACACGAAATAGAAAAACTCGTCGATCCAAAAAGAATGGATTCTACATTACTCATTTACAATGGACAAAATAGAACAACTTTCAAAGATAGAAGATCAACCTCAGCAATCAGTCTAAATAAATTCGTTAATGAAGAAAAGTACATACCCTCACAGCAGATGAGCGAGCATCCTCAAATGATTCCAAGCTAGTCTCGACTTTATGAAATCTTACATCTCTGATGTCCTCAATCAGAGATCTCACCTAAAGGAAATTTTTTTTTTTTTTTAAAGTCAGAAAAAATTTTAGAGGGAAACAAAATGAGAAATGGTAAAGAAAAGATGAAAGAAAAAGTACTCACCATGTATATATCAGAAATGTCATCGCGTGCACTATCACAAACAAAAGTAAAGCCAAAACCATTATATTTCAAAGTGTGATAAACTAAGCACCATCATTAATTAATTTAATTCAAATACTTACTGATCAAAAAGAAGCCTTGAGATTTCCACATAATGGAAAGGCAGGACTTGAAACGCTTCTTGAGATTCACGCTCTGATTCCAAAATCCGAGTCAAGCTTTCTGTTCAACATTTCCAACAAACACAACAGACATCATAAAAAATTGAAAACAGCCTTGGATTAAGATTTGATTTGTGGGGACTTTAAGAAAACCGGTCAGTCCAAAAAAAAAAAAAAAACAATGGTTGGGTAGGAGTGGACGCAATCATTCCTCCCAAAGGTTAAAACTAATAGGAGAAGCGCAATTAGACCCCTTAAATACCATCCAAGCTTAGACTTAAAACCGACCCAAGTTCAAATATGCTCTTGACCTGCATCAGTTGCACAACAAAGCAAAAACTCACTCACCAATGGACATCCACGAAGGAGGTCGAATTGCGCATTTCCCTCTCTTCTTCAAAGCAATGGCCAGCCAAATTGGCACCTGGGTAACCATTTGGGGGAAAAATGGACCGTAATCCCCCTACAAGAATGCACAATTGTTACCAAATTATCGTAAGGTAATAAGTTAAACGGCATAATTGCATCAAACGAGACACAAATCAAGAGCAAAAAAGTCCCTCAAATACTTCATTTTATTTTATTTTATTGTATAAAAATCAAGAGCAAATTTGGGGTTAAAAAGAATGGAGAAACATACACAGATTAAATTGAGAGGTTCCATCTTCATATTGGGCACAATCTCGATAATTTCGTCCTCGGCCATGAACTCAACCTTAGCATTTTCAAAATTTCAAAAACAATTCAACAAAGACGACATCAAAAACCATAATCCCAACCAAAATATGTAGAGAGAGAGAGAGAGAGAGAGAGAGAGAGAGAGAGAGAGAGAGAGACCTCTTGGGCAGAAAAGTGAGAAGGATGAGGATCCGATTGACCGGCCATTACACTCAGAAATGTTTAAAGTTTAAACCTAATTCAGACAACAATTTTACAGACAAAAAAAGTACATTAAATTCGCTAACCTTAAAGAACGCATAACCCTAATTTCACAATGAATTTTCACATACAAATTCAATTTCGAACCAATGGCGTAGTGTACGCACGCACTAATATAATGCGGTGATTTTGGAGGGAAAAAGAAAAGCGAAGAACAAGAAGCGGCCAAAGGAAGAGTCGGAAAATTACGCCCGCTTCCATTTTGGGTAAATTGCGCGTTTCATTCCCAAAATATATACAAAGTTGTAATTTGATCCGTTACTCTTTTTTCTTGACATGAAGCTCCTTAAACTCTTATGTTATGTTTGGTAGAGGTAAAATTGGGAAGAAAGAAAATGGCGGTGGGAATTTTAAACGGATCAACTCTTTTTTCTTGACATGAAGCTTCTTAAACTCTTATGCTATGTTTGGTATAGGTGAAAATTGAGAGGAAAGAAAATGGTGGAGAGATTTTTAAAGAGAAAATAAAATTCTTAGTTGTTTGGTAGGAGAGAAATTAGATGGAAAACAGGACATGTTTTTATCCCTCCAAAAGTGGAGATTTTTTAATGGAAAATTTGTTGTGTCATGCCTAGTTAAATAACTTTTTCTTTTTTAAAAAAAAAAAACTGAAATAATGTCAAATAATTGATAAGATGGTAATATAATTGAACACTCATTTTTTTCTCCTACCATACCAAACAAAACATTAATAAAAAGTGCAAATAAACAAATTGAGATTGACCGACGGTTGTCCAATTTTAAACTCTTTTTCATAACCCAATAATGGTTTATTCTGAAAAGATTAAAGTACCCTAAATAAATCAATTTTAAAAAAAAAAAAAAAAACTTGTGATAAATTTTGCAAATAGTCTTAGGGGATTGTCTCTGGTAGGCATTCCTTTCGGTAGGACTAGTTTTCTGATCGTTGGATCTAATCAAAATTAAATAAAATTAAAAAAATATGTAAAATAAACATTTTCTAATACAGATACAACAATTAAAAATGGCTGAAAAAAATAAAATTACTGATAATTTTATTTTTTGATCCTACCAGGAAAAACTCCATAATCTTATAACAAGATATGCAAACAGAGAGAGTAAATATATCCGAGCATATAAGGGAATGGACATATTGGAGACGCGCTAACCCAGATATTTCGGCGTCTCACGGGTCTCCGCAAACTCACACTATTGCCTAGTGCTGGAACTTTGGACGGGCCGCCCACGATCGCCCGAAAAGCCCGAGTTTTTACCCCAGCCCGAGCCGCCCGAGAAATTCGGGCCGCCCGCCTGAGCCCGAATTTCACCTTGAACGGGCCGTGGGCTTGTATTAGGCGGCCCAAGCCCAGCCGGGCGGCCCGAGCCCACCCGAATTGCCCGAATTATTTAAAATTTTTTTTAATATTAAGTTATTTTTTGTTAATATATATATATATATATTACAATTTGAAACGAACACACGAACTATATAAAAAAATTATTTCTTTATTAATTTTTAAATTTGTAATTCATGATTGCCTCGTTAAAAACCTTACCAAGAAAAACCCAATTGGGATCAAAACTTGGCAAGGAAAAAAGAGTGCAATCATTTTGTGACGAATTACAAATTGTACAAACTTACATTGTTTATTAAATTACAAATACAATGTAAAAAGTAAATACATATTTACAAATTACAAATTTACAATTTAATTTGAAGCTGAGGGATCGTCTTCAAAATTAAATGTTAATCGATTAAATTCATCGATCCATTCTTGGCTTACCGGTGAAATTGTATCTTGTAGACGTTGATCGGCCCGATCCCAATCCTTAATGCAAACCAAGGCTTCAACAATATCCCTTTGCAATGCATTTCGGCGTTCCTCAAGTATTCTTCCTGTCGTACTGAAAGCTTGTTCGGATGAAATAGTGGAGACTGGGATCGAAAATATATCCATTGCCAATCGAGTTAGGATTGGCCAAGTTAATGCCCGTACCCTCCACCATTGAACTAAGTCAAACGATTCTGCCGCACTGCCGACTACTAAGCCTTCACTGAGATATGCCACAAGCTCGTTGAAGCTGCTGCCACCACTGCCACTTGTTGATGAAGATCCACTTCCACTCACAGCTTCCATTTGAGTTGTCTTCTTCTTCTTCTTTAACCCGAAAATATTCAAGAATGAATGCGGGTTTTCATCTTGTTGTTGTGGTTCTTGTACTTTAGAGTTTGTGCTTCTAAACCTAATCTCATATTTACTATAGATCTCATATATTTTCGCCTTTATTATTGAAAATTGGTCCGTACAAGTGATGCCTAAAAATTCACCTAAGTTTTCTAAACCACTTTCTAAACCGTCTAATTTTAATCTAGGATCAAAAATTGTACCTAAACCACATAACAAAGGCAACTTAGACCAATATTTTTTAAATTTTTTTTCCATAGACTGAATAGGAACTCCTAAGATTGGGTCCTCCCTATATTCGTGAAATAAAATACTAATTCTTAAAAGTTCTCCTAAAGCTAAAGGTGATGTTGGGTAGTATGTTCCACTAAGCTTTAGAGTAACTTCATGAAACCTACCTAAAAATTGATACAAAACTTCGGCAATTTGCCAATCAAATTCATCTATATGTCCTACTCCTAATTTTGCACACATATAGTTTGTTATAGCATTCTTATAAGGGATGCATTGTTGAAGCATAATATAAGTTGAGTTCCATCTTATAGGCATATCTAACGCTAAT
>NW_010364058.1:57048-103995 GCF_000414095.1 Morus notabilis
TAAACTAATCTTCTTGTCTTTGGTTACTACCTTGAATCCATGCAAGACTATCTCTAATTCTTTTAATGTGATTACCCATTTCTTTTAAACCGGATTTAACTATTAAATTGATTACGTGACATGCACAACGTTGGTGAAAAATAGTACCGTCACCTAATAGACTTAAATCATTTTCAAAGAATTCAATTGCTTTTGTATTGGCACTAGCATTATCTAATGTTATAGCCATTACTTTATCTCTTAAACTAAATTCATCAATTACATTTAAAATTGTGTTATATATTAAATCTGCGCTATGTGATCCTAGAACACATTTAAAATCTAATATTCTCTTATCTAAATCAAATCCTTTAAAGTAATGTCCGGTTACAGCTAAATAATCTTTATTGGCAATGGCAGACCAAATATCTGCCGTTAACGCAACGCACCCGCTAGTCGAGTGTAAAAGGTTTATTAATGCATCTTTTTCTTTTTTAAATAATTTTAATAAATCTTTCCTAAGAGTAGTTTTTGAAGTGAATTGTGCATTAGGATTGTGTATAACCTTAATATATCGTTGCCAATTAGGATGCTCTACAAAACTAAGTGGTTGATCTAAAGCAGCTATCATTCGCGCAACTTCCATACGATCTTCTTGCGGATCGTATTTCCAAGTGGTTAGACCACCGGTTGGGCGATCAAAAGATAATTGTGTTTGGCGGAGTTCGGGTCCGCTAGATTGGCTAAGCTTTTGAAGACACTTTTCGGAGTGTCGTCTCAAGTGTGTGGTGCCGTGAATAGTGTCACCTTGTAATTTAGATAAACAATATTTACATTGAGCTATATGTTTAGTGTTATCTTCATTATCCACCTCGTCAATTATGTCGAAGTGATCCCAAACTGTCGAGGTACGCTTGCATTTCCTCCTGGAGGTTGCAACACTTGCCAACACAGACGCAGACGCAGTCGCACTCGCCGCTTCACCACGCCCACTACCACTATTGCAACCACGACCTCCAGTACGTCCACCATGGCTCGGATTAGTAGATTCCTGCGTAACAAACTCATTAGTGGGAAATCGCCCTTCTTCTACATTGTGTTGGGCATCAACGAGAATACCACTATAACTAAAAGGATCCATTATAAAAAAATAAGATGGATTAGAGAGAGAGAGAGCTTTAGGATAATGTGATAGTTTTTAGAAAAATTGTGAGAGAGATTGAGAGAGATTGAGCGAAATTGAGAGAGATTGAGAGGGATTGAGAGAGTTTGAGTGAGAAAAATGTGTGAGGGATGGGGGGTATTTATAGGAAAATTTTAGAGTTAAAAAATGATTTTTTTTTAAAAAAAATCGGGATAAACGGCTATTTTTTGAAATTCAGGCAGACTCGGGCAATTCGGGTTTCCGGGTAGAATTCGGGCAGAATTCAAAAAACTAGCCGTTTCGGGTAATTCGGGTAGTCGGGCACCTCGGGTAGGTCGGGTTTTTGGGCAGAATTCGGGAAAAACTTCAAAAAACTAACTGTTTTCGGGTAATTCGGGCAGTTCGGACACCTCGGGTTTTCGAGTAGAATTTAGGCAAAATTCAAAAAAAAGTAGCCGTTATGTGCATTCGGGCAGTTTTTAGGCAGGTGGGATCGGGCACACAGAATTTTTGAGCATTTTTCGGGTCGGGCATGGTCAGAAAAATTTAAAAAAATTCCGGCGGACGGCGATAAACGACGATTAGACGGCGGCAGGCAAAATAGACAATACAAAATTTGGGCTGCCCGAGCCCGAACCCGAAATTCTACCTTGGGCGGGCGGGAAATGGGCTTGCCCGCCCGAGCCCGAAAAAATTCAGGCTTCGGGCAGCCCGCCGTCCCGAACTTCTAGCACTGCTACTGCCACAAAGAGATTCTTTCTAGAATGGCATAGTTATAATTTGCAAAGATCTGGATCAAATACAGATTGGAGATTATAAATATGAGAGTTGAAAAAAATAAAGAAAGCTTAATTTATTTCTTTATTTTTGTGTAATTTTTATTAAAAGATAAAATTGTTTAACTTACTTTTAGAATGTATAAGTCTAAATTATTACGCCTTACTATTGATTAATACCTTTTTCACTAATATTTATTTAACTAAAAATGATATTAATTAAGAATAAGGGATACCCATACCCTCTAAAAATTTTCTCTTTTTTTCTTTTTAAAAATGTTGTATCGCGTAACCCACTAAATACATTTAATTTTTTATTTTTTATTTTTTACACTAAAAAATAAAAAGATCATAAAAAAATGGTTTTTAATATATTGAGTTTTAAATTCAAGTATC
The DNA here is from genome assembly GCF_000414095.1 of Morus notabilis. NCBI lineage: Eukaryota > Viridiplantae > Streptophyta > Magnoliopsida > Rosales > Moraceae > Morus > Morus notabilis. The sequence continues at coordinate 59,344 of NW_010364058.1, forward strand.
AGGGATAATAAAAGATAATAATAAGGGGAAAAAAAGGAAAAGGCATGAGGAAGGAAGATATAATTAAAATAAAAAATAAGAGAGAAAAAAGTAAATAAGATGAGAAATGGGAAGTGCTCAAAATCAGTTTCTGCTGTAAAGTGTGAAACTAGTTAAATCTGTTAAATTATGTCCAATTGGTTAATACATTTGTTCCACGTCATGGCCAGCCTCCTTTAAAAAAAATAAAAAATAAAAAAAAACTCGAAAGAGATAAGTAACTAATATCCACTTTTATTATTAATTAATATGAAGTTTCTTAAAATCACATCAGATTTAAAAGATCTGATGACTGAAAATTAAGAAACTATCGATGGTCTATTTTGACCGAAATTATAAAAAAAAAGTCTCTAATTAAATATTACACGAAATTATGACTGATGAAAACAACATTACACAAATGATATATATCGGTGCTCGACACATAAGCTGGACACACCCATAAAACCAACTTGATAATTCCCCCTAATCAATGAATCACATTTTCTTCTCAAGTGCCCTTGAGGCTTTCAATTAGCATCTTTGAAGAAGAGACCGTCCCAAGCACCCCAAGAAGAGCCCCAAATCCAATCAAAACCAGGTTCATAGCCAAAACAGGCCTCGAAATCTCCGCCCAACAAATCTTTGTGTAAAGAGCACAAGGGAAAATTATGCATACCCCCGCGCTCAAGAGAGACCCAGTGAGGCCCAAAACGTGTTCGAAGTATGGAACTGAGAGGGCAAGAGCGAGAATGAGCAAAAGGAGAAAAGACCCCACAAGACCCCTCAAGATGGTCTTTGTTTTGGGACTTATTTTGGAGGGAAAGTAGTTGTGTTCAAGTTGAAGGGCCAAGGGCGAAAACTCCAAGGCGTATTTGGTCATCGGTGTGAGGACTGTGGCCCACAAGGCAATTTTCGTGGCGATGAAGTGTGGGGGCATGCTAAGGGTGATTTGGGGGTTCACTTGGGGGCCGAAGAGTTTGGCTCCCATGAATGCTAGGATTGTGTAGAGTGTGGTCACTAGAGTGAAGCTCACTATGGTCCCCTGCAGGATGCCAAAAAAAAAAAAACAAGAGAAAATTTGTTAGTTTGTAAAGAAAAATTACCATACACGCGTTAGAAACGAGCAATGTTAGGAAGCATCCCAACACCGCATGCCTATTTAGAGTCCGTTTAATTCGTTGATTTGAGTTTTTAATTCAAGTTAAGATGTGATTTTATGTGAAAGCTTTTTACTGTTGTAAAAAAGTTAGATGTGATTGTTTCTGAGAGCATTTTACTGTAGCAAAACTCGAATTCTAAATTTGAATCGGTGAAATGAACAGACCCCTAAGAACCGTTTTTTAAAATGGTTTTAACGTATTTTGAGAAGCAAAAAATGAAAATGAAAACGAAACGGTGTTTTGTTTAGCAAATGTTTTGAAAATGAAAACATTAAGAATGAGTTTTGTAAAGGAATTAGAAAACGGTTGAAAGTTGTTTTCACTTTTCTGTTTTCAATTTTTAGTACTTATCAACAATATTATAATATATTAATTAATAAACACGATTTCACTTTTTTATTATACTCAAAATAATCTCTTAAAAAATCAACCAAACGTAATTTCAGAATCGATCCCAAAATAATTCTCAAAACAATATTATTTTTACTTTTTATTGCAAACAAAATTATTTTAAAACAAATTCCAAACGCACCTTAAGAAAGTGAGTCCAACAGAACTGGATTCATATATAGAGAACATTTTCTGTAATTAATTGTAGTACTCAGCAATGCCGATGGTCTGATCAAAATTCGACAATTCAAAACATTTATAGTTAATTAATTGACAATTTTTGTTTGATTTTGTTGATTTATGATCGATATATTGCATAATGCTAGTTAAGCACTTTAATATATTTCCCAAAAGATATTAGACTTGACGTACATTATAGAGAATATACTCTTGAGTAGTTGTCATACTCACACCATCCTATGTATAATGAAGCATAATTCTTATATGCACTTGATGGAAGTGTGTCACATCTGACAATAAACGAAATTGTGCTACTTTATTGTGATAAAAATTTAGGATGTACTATACAATTGACTTTTTAATCCCTAATAACATAATGAAACAATCTTGGAATTTATTTGGTATATGAATTTAAATTAAGGTTCTTGATTATGACTTTTGAAATTTTAATTTTTTATGAGAGAAAATATTATAACTGAACGAAAACTATGTGTTTGCACTATAGCAAAACTCATATACCGAGCATATACTAGTTATTGAAAAGAAAGTTGTGAGCTTTTTAGCTGAATAAAGTTTCAACAATGCTCAGAATATTGCTCATTTTCATCAACCAATAGCTAAAACTGAATTACATGCACATAGCTTCTTAAAAATATATGCCATATATAAAAGCTATGTAACATGGTATTGATCTTAGTAAAAATTTGGAAAGAAAATCTGAGGGCCCATTTAGTTTGTTGATTTGAGTTGAGATATAATTTTATGTGAGAGCTTTCTACTGTAGCAAAAAAGTTAGATGTAACTGTTTTTGAGAGATGTTTACTATAACAAAACTCGAATTCTAAACTCAAATCGGTGAAATGAAGAAGACATCGTCTGGAAACTGAGAAATTATATATGTGTGTATATGTGTGTATGTACATACCTTTTTGAACTTGGATGGATCTTTCATGGTAACATATAGATTGGGGAAAACAATATGCCCTGCATAGCTAAAGATATAAAGCCCAGAAATTGCAGGAATCTTATGAAGCTGGAGAGCTGGGATCTTGTGGTCAGCTTTCACACCTCCAAATATGGCTGTGCATGCCACAGATGAAAAAATAACTGCTGACATGAGAATGCCACCAAAAGAAAGGAAAGATATGGAAGAGAGATTTCTCAGCCAAAGGCTTGGCACAGCTACCAAGACAGCCAAAATAGTTAGAAGCTGAGATGTTGATAACTTTGCCCATGGAAGGTTAAGCTTAACCCCAGAGAAGGCAACGATTATGTTGTCATGCAATGAGATTGTGTAGGAAACAAGAGTCATGAAAATCTCCAAGTAAATAAATGTTGCCAATATGATTTTTCCTTTGTTTCCAAATGCTTGATGTCCAATGTCTGTGTAGCTTTTGGAGTTGGCATTTTTGTCAAGACATTTTCCTAGTAGAAGGGTTGAATATGTACAAATTAGGCCAAGTCCTATGAGCAGGAACACAGAAGACCATCCTCCATTTTCTAGGGCATATGGTGTTGATAACTGCCCTAGTCCTGTAAAGGAAAAAAAAAAAAAAGAGAGAAAATTTTAGTGCTGAATACATGGTAATTAGGTTATGTCATTCAATCTTATGAAATCGAAACAAAAAGAATGAGAATGAAAAGATAATTGTGGTTAAACAAGCTTATTTTCTCGACATGAATTGAAAAATGAATGTCAAATTTGTACAATTAGGTTATGTTGGTTTTTCATGCTTTTTAATTCGTTATAACATGATTTTGATCAAACCTAATATTCAGAAATATGCATTACACAAAAGTAAAAGGCTCCAAATAAGATTATAAGAAAGAAAAACAAAAATCTCACCGATAAGCATCCCGATCATGTTGATGACGGCATGAGCAAAAGAGCTGTTAGCCTGATGATCTCCATCGTGGTTGTGACCAACATCTGTGACACTTTTCAAGTGCTGATCATCAGCACTTTGGTCGCACTTGCACACCTGATTTTGCTCTACACAAACGTCGCACCTTGCCCATAACATTTGCTTTGCATCCAATTCCGCGCCATGCACTGACTCGCTTGCGACTTGGTTTTGGTGGGCAAGACAGTTGGAACATTCTGATTTCCCAAAGAATTTCAATATTTTGCTCCACATCTTAGGGTTCTTTCTTTTCTTTCTTTTTTTTTTTTTTTTTTTCCAAAAGCCTAGGAGAAGAGAATATTGATGTCTAATTCCTTTGTACTAAGCTTGCTGAAAAATCATGAAAGGTTTTTGGGTGTATTTATAGGTGACGAAATTGATACTATATGTCATGTGTTTTATAATCATGCCACTGTGAGAATCTAAAGATACTTTGTAATCACAAGAGTGGAAAGAAAGACGAATATTATTTACAGATATGGTTGAGGACAGATTATATGGTACACGTATTATTCACTAACCATATACCATTTATGAGAATCTGATTAATTCCCTCACCTGGTGGATGCATTTTGGGATATATATCTATACATATATATATATATATATATATATATATAGATATATTGATATAGGTATATTATTAGTTTGAAGTAAGTTGCTACTGAATTTGACAAATTGGATGTACAAGTTGCAATATTGATAGAATGAATTAAAGTATAGCAAGGCTTTCTCTCATGCAAAATGAATCACACACAATCCAACATTTATAGTGGCAGAAGCTTGTTTTGGGTGAAAGAAACAGATGAGTAGCTGCAAAACCATAAATTGTAATGTTATAAGTCGGTCCATAAAAGTATCTTTTCAGGAGTGCACATTAATATTAAAGTTGTATACATAATTATTGTGGTAGGGTATTAAGAAAATCAACATATTATTAAACCATCAAATCACATAAAAAATTTATTATAAGATTAAAAAAAATAACAAAACTTAACTAAAATTGTAACATCATAACCATGCCTTCAGAAAGTAGGTTTTTTTTCCTTACCCAATCAAATAATTCTCCAAATTCGCTTGAGTTTTTGAAATATATACTGCCAATATGAAATATTTACTATAAGAGGACGTTTGGTTGATAGTTTCAGAATCATGATTCAGAACGATTCTCAATTTACGTGTATTTTTTGTGAGAGAAAACATTATAGTGAGCCACGAATCATGATTCGAACCATAGCACGAATCCTTGAACCAAATGCACTTTAAAAGTCTCACCGTAAAAATCAAACCGTAGGTAACTCTGACACTTATTAGTTCATTAACATTGGTAAACATATTTGTTATATTCACTGTAGAGTGTAAAATCTACAATTGAATTTATACGAGGCTAATGACCGAATCCGGACTAAATAGAAGGTTAGTATTGTGTAGCAAATAATAAATGCACGAAAAAGTAAATAAGAGACAAGAACACGAGATTTATAGTGGTTCTCATGATAACTCAGGCTACATCTACTGTAATTAATCCCTTATTTATAGGCTTGGTGGCTGAATCTCTATAGGATAAGATCTTCTGTTTGAATTTTGATAGGAGATATCCTGTAGATAAGCCTGAAGTTTGAATATTTAAATTAGGATTGAGATAATCCCTTTTTTAGAGGAGATATCCTTGTTTAAATGAGTTTTTTTGAGATTTAGAGATATAATCTCGTGCATAATATGATCCTTATTTGGTAACTTGGGTGCCAAGTTACCCATGCAATTTGGGTAGCTCACCGAATGATCAACTGTCGGTCATTCGAGTTGCGACCCGCGAGCTGTCTGAAGCTCGCGACTCGATTCTGATGTGCTGGAGTCGTTCTTCTAGGTCATTCCTCGATATGAGAAGTCATGGACTCGTTAAATGGCTTGGCGTCCGCTGAAGACCAGTCTGACGACCTGTTGGGCCGGCGAGTTGTCGGAAGCTCCCGGCTGATTCTATAGGCCAATTTTATAATAAACTCTAATTTTTTGAGGAACACGGTGACACGTGTATGGTAAGAAATGAGGTACGAAATTTGATCTCAAAATTCACCATTGTATTATTTTTTATTCATGATGTGTCTAGCTCCCAAAATAGTCTTTTGTTCAAATATTTGTCGAGTTAGATTGACACATTAATTAGTTTGAATGAAGCTCCTACTGCATGCATTTGAAAATCTGGACCGATGCATGCATTTATCTGCGACTAAAGAAGATTAACTTTTCTCTCTTTCTTTCTTTGTGTGTGCTTTTCTTTTTTCTTTTTGAAATTTCTACTAACAAGGAAAGTAATGCAGGTTGAATAGCTGGCTCATCGAAAGATCAATCTCAAATATACTCCAAATACTTATACCCTGTTTGTTCTATTTAAATCTATGAACCAAATGGACCTTGAAAAAACTACTCTACTATTTATTACGGACTATATAGGATCTCCTATTTTAGTGACATAAAATCAATAAATCATATAGATATAGCTCTAGATTTGATATATCTCTTCCATTTTTCCCTTCAATTTAACTCCCACAAAGTAATTAAAGGGCTGAAAGTTGTAAATTAGTATCTGAATTATTTATTTTTGAATAACATCCAACGTTAACAAAAAATGTAGTACTGGTACTGTCGTGGTGTGGCCAAGAACATAATAATATTGCTACGTGGGTTGGTTCCATTTGAAAGGCATAAATAATATACATGGCTGCCGAAGAAAGAAAGGTAACTTGTAGCCAGAATTTCTTATGACGACAACCTTATTCGGTTGGTTTGCTCTATATATTCTTTTCGGATATCTATACATTCATTGAAAACTTTAGCGTATAAAAACGATGCCAAATGAACCGTATCAAATCTATATGGGTCTCCTTATGTTGTGATATATATGTGTACATGCAAATGTCTATATATATATATATATATATGCGATACACGAATCTTAGGCAACTTTTAGGCAATAGACATTCCCCTCCTATTATGTGGGAAATGAAACACGATTCCTTTGACGTTTTCGACATGATCGTCATCATGCCAGATACCACAACAAATATAGTACTTAAGCTATATCTTTCTTCCCCCTAAAGGAGAAGATATGTTGTAACTAATTAGTCCTAATTATAAGCTTTAATGAAAATGAAATCGAGTTTCTCTCTAAAATTAATAAGATATGCCTTTTGTTTTTTCCTTTCCCCTTTTCCTTTTTTTTTTTAGAAAAAATTAAAAAATGATCATTGGTGTCATCACGTTCCCCCTTGATATTTTTAAATGGACTTTGAAAATGTGTTTAGACTTAGAATGAGATATTCTGAGCAATGATAAATAAGATTTCAAACGATGTCTGGAATGTATTCTAGAAGGTTGATTTTTGCATGATAGCCTATAGTGATTGGGGTATGGAGATCACATCCTTAGGGACAGGTCTCGAAACTCATACGGCCGCCTCCATAACGTGGGTGGTGATATCATGGCTTATAATGTGAGTATATTTATTTTTTTTACTATATGTATACATACATGTTTATGTGTAAAGATTTAAAGTTTATAATTTCTATTGTTTTTTTAAATATCGCTTTACTGAAGTATTGTTTTTTTTTTTTTACTAAATTATAACCTACTGGGTCTTCTGTTCATTTTTCTCTATTTTCAATGTTTAATCCCTCTCAGGCGGTGCTAAAAGTAGTGCCGAGTAGGTGGTGTAGTCGGAGATGCTAGCTGGAGCATGTTGTTTCAAGTGCGGAGCTGTTACTATCTTATTTAGTTATATTTCCTGTCAAGGCATGTATTAACTGAACTTTCTGGACTTCTAGGCCGTACTTTCTAAACTCTTAAACTATGGTTGATGTCTATTTTATTTTATTTTCTCTTCAATTCATGTTTCCTAAGACTTGATGGGTTTTCTGTGGAAATCCTGACATGATGCCAGAGGTTGTTTTATTTGAGATTTATCTATTTTGTCACGAAAAAGTGAAGACCCTATTTTCTTCTAAAAAGCTACTTGGTGAACATTTTGAAAATTATAAAATGAGTAGGCTTAGAATTTATTTTCTGTCCCAGAGGTAAAATGTTCTTTTATCTTAATCTTCTAAAATTAAATCACTTAAAAATGGTGGGGCTTGTTTAGAAAACTTTAAAGTATTTTTTCTTGGATTACTTTTGGTTTGTTTTAAGTGTTAAACATTTTCTCTTAAACTCGATTATTTTCTAAATAATGACTCCACGTCACTAACCTCAATTTTGGGGCGTGACAGATTTTAGTATCAAAACCCTTGGTTGTTGAACCTTGGAATTTGTGCATACATTAAAGACATCAGAAAACCACTAAACAGTCTAGTTTTCCTTTCTAGTTGAATGCCGCCTTTCAAGGGATGGCCAGTTGTGCTCAGAACGAACTATCAGTAGAGGAAAGGAAGTAAGGGTACTTCCGTGAATTTAGATGTGCATTAATTCAAGCTGAGTACTGTGAAGGTGGACTGCAGGAGGCTGAATATTGGTTTGAGTCAATACTGAAACACGTGAACATTATGGGAGTGCCAGCCGAGTACTGTGTAGAGTTTTTTACGTATAAGTTTGAGGGCCAGGCAAGCACATGGTGGAAGCAGATTAGGAGAATGCACAATGTTGAGACAATGACATGGGATCAGTTTGAGCAACTCTACTATGAAAGATATTATCCTTAGGCTTATCATGATGAGAAGGCCATGGAATTCATAAGTCTGCAGCAAGGAGATATGACTATGAAAGAATATCAGGCCATGTTCAGTGAGTTGGCTCGATTCGCACCATTTTTGGTGAAGCCTGAGCATTCGAAATGTCTTAAGTTTGAAAGAGGCCTTAAGAATTCAAGTCGAAGGTCACTGATATCTTTAAGACTTTGGGTCAACAATGATCTAGTAGCAGTTGCGATGTGCATAGAGTATGATAATGTGTCACACTGTGAAAGTAAGGAGGATACCGGAAGGACTTTAGGGGGCCCACAATGAAACAGTAGGAAGAATCATAACCGAGGGCAAAACAATGGAGGCAAAGCTAGTGGGTGTAGCAAGTCTTCTGGAAGTGGTAAAAATGGATCCTACAACTTTAAGTGCCGCTACTGTGGACAACTTAATCACATAAAGAGGAATTGTCTTATGAAGAACCTGCAACAATCACATCAGACTCAGAAGAATACTACCTTCGATCAGAACCAATTCCAGTAGTTTGTACTGCCTTTCCCGCCCCATATGCCCACTCAGATGTCATTTCCTCCAGCACAGACTTACCGCTTAACAAATTATCAACAGTTTTGACGTCAAGCGTTAGGAACAATGCAATCTCTCCTACCGTAGCAGTATAGGCAAGGAAACTAGAAATTCAACAACAATAACCATGATAAAGCAAAAGGGAAGGCATAAGGACGGGCTTACACCATGGTAGGATGAAGCTCTAGAGCTTAGGCCAATAATGTAGTTGTTGATGGTATGATTCTTGTCTCGCATTCTTTAGCATGAGTTTTGTTTAATATTGGTGCCACGCATTCTTTCATTTCTAATTCCTTTGTGAGTAGTGTGGAAGCGCAGTAATTCGGATCGGGTCTGAACAAAAATTTTCGTAAACCTTTCAAGAGTGCTATAGATTATATTAATTTATAACTTATAAATTAATCTAATTAATTTAGAACATGAATTATACCTTGCGACTGATTAGGATGACATCTTGAGTCTTTGACCATGAACAATCTAAGTGCTTTGGTTTCTCAGATCACCAAGAGACTTCGTCGTCAATTCATTGATTTTATCAAGAAAGTGTGTGGGCACACCTAAAAATAGAGAAAATAGTTATCACTCTCTTATAGGTCTTTCACGAACATCAACACATGTACGATGTGGAACTAGGAATAGAAAACTTTTTCTCCCTTTTTATCTTTATAAAAACGGCCACTCTAGGCATATAAGAGAGCAAAAATTGTGTTTTCTAGTTTTTTGCAGCCTTCTATTTATAGAATCCAAGGAGAACTCTTTTCTTTAACTTAAAGATAAAGATTATTGTAAAACCTATTTAAAATCAAATAAATTCTCAGTTGACTTTTGGAATAATTTTCTCTCCTTTACCTCTAGAAAACCGGCTACCACATGGATTTCTCTTTGTGGTAGGCGCCACTTTATCTAGTAGGAGAAGGGAAATTTTCTCCTTATCTTGTATCCAATTTTGACTCAAATTTAAATTCTAATTATAGTCCAATTTAATTTGAATTCTAATTGGATAACTTATCCAATAAGCCAACTGGATAACTTGGAGAGTAAGCAACTGAATCTAAGAGGAATTTTTCCTATTATGGGTGTGTACCACATGTGGTCCCACCACATGTGTGTTTTAAAATTTAATATTAAATAATCACATTATTTAATGAATAATTAATTCTTAATTAATTATTTTTGAGTGATTTAATTTAGTATTCTATAATTCTAAATTCCTATTTTACTTTTAGGGAGTGTTCATTTGCACAACTCAAGTCATGACTCAAGTTACATTACTGCAGTGTTTTTTCTCACATAAATTTAAATTTAACTTTTTTACTACAGTGTTTTTTCTCTCACATACACAACTCAAGTCATGACTTGAGTTGTGCAATTGTACACTCCCTTAGTATCTTGTAGAATTACAAGGAGGACGCGGAGATTTATGAACCTATAGTATGAAGCTCCAATAAAATTAATAATTAATCAAACTCTTTAATTAATTAAATAATTCCATTAATTCCAAAGTCATTCTACTATAAACTTAGAATTGCACTCTTGATATTGTAGACATTTATTTACATCTATGATTCGTCTACTTAATATAGTCACTTCATATAGATCAATCCTCTATAAGTAATTCATAATTAGAGCTAGGCGAAATCTGTTAACTTCTCTAATTATGTCTTTCTCCTTGAGTCCATTGATTCTCAAATGAATTGTATATTCATAAAATAAATTCATGAATACGAGCTCAATACATATTCAAGTATTGAGTCAACACTCAAATGATGGTGGTGAGTGAAAGTGACCCCGAAAGTGAAGACTTGAGTGTTTTCGGAAAATGGATGCAGAAACTTTGAAGAAATCTCAAATGATAGTTGTGTAAGATCGAAAAGTATTTTTGAGAAGTTTCAAGGTTTTCTATACTTGGGAACTTTGAAGATTTGAAGAACTTAAGTTTTTGTAGGAAAAGGCTTGAAAGATATGAAGAATATTGACCAGAGTGCAGGCTAGAAAATATGAGGGTGTTTTGATGATAGAAGATGATCTAAAATAAGGGAAACAAGGGTATTTATAGGTGAAAATGATGACATTTTGATTGTGCTCTGAATACAATCGGTCGTCACTTTGACAGAGGGCCTGCACAAATCCCAATAGAGCAAAGCAATCTACCACCTTTCTAGAGTTGAAAAAGAGATTGGCTAAGAATGGAATGAAAGACTCATGATGACTGCTCCGATGACTGCTCCGAGAGCATATTGGCGGTGCTCTAAAAGAGGCATGCACACACGATCCTAATGGAGCAAAGCCATCAGACGCCTTTCCAAAGTTAAAAAATAGATGATCCAAAAAATGAGAATGAAGGTTCATGGTGGCTGTACAAAAGCCCAATCGGTTTCTCTCTTATGGAGGCCTGCACACACTCCTCTTTGAAGCTAAGTTAGCGGGTGTCTTTCTGGGCTGACAAAAAAAAGATCTGAGAATAAAAAGACTTGGAGGCAAAAATTTGGATTTAAAGCTGGCATGGAGTGTTTTCAAGTTTGAAATTCTCAAGAGTGTTTGACTCAACTTTCTGCTTCGTTGACTTCCTCTTTTAGAGTTCTGATCACACGTCAGATCTTGTCAAAGATGGTAGGTACGATAAATGGCTAAGTTGTACTATTTTTATGAGCGCAAGCGTACACTATTGTTGTCAAGTAAAAAAAAATTTATAAGTCTAGAGTATTGTCCCATGAGAATTGGTCATTACTAATTACCAAAATTGAGTTAACCCTAAATTTATTTGAATAAAACAAAACATGAGATTTGGTAATGTAAACTAGAATTAAAAGAATTAAAGAAGACAAAACATGAGTATTAAATAAGAAAATATTTCATAATAAAATAACTTTAGGGTTTCCGATTTCACCAAGATCAATCAAGTTTAAATTCTCATTTGTCAATCAATCAATTCTATTCCTAGGCTGACAATGGGTTTCATGAAATTTATTACTAATCTTTCTGAAGCATTAATAATCATACCTTAAGCATGCAGATCCTACATCTCCATCAAGATTTTAACATGTTGGAATGAATTACGAATAGGAAATCATAATCACTACACTAGTCACATAATTATCTCTAACTTATGGTGTTGTAATGGCATTATAATCCATGGACTTGTTTAACCATCACTTCTTAGTCTCAGAATTAAACCCTAAATCATGCGAAGGTTGGTTAGATATTGACACGCATTAAGAGCGAATTATAACACTTAGCATAATGGAATAAACATCGATAAATTAAAAATTAAGATGTTAAACAATCATGATCCAGCTACATCGTAGTCTAGAAAACAAAATTAAAACACAGCTGAACATTAAACATCCTAAACATAATATCTAGCATAAGAGAAAAGAGAAAAGAAGAAATTGTTGGTGAATATGAAAGTCGAACTCCGTCGCCTCCTCTGTTATACGTGTGATTCTCCCTCTTCTCTGCTGCCAAAAAGTGTTTTTGAAAACCCTAAACTTCCTATTTAAACACTTAGGTTCGAAAAGGGCACAATTGGAAACAAGATGTCCACAAGTGGGCACCACAGCCGGTGATAGGGCGTAGGCTACTGTGTTTTGGCCCCGCGGCCCTAACTCATGAGGCCGAAGCGCTGGCTTTTCCTTGAACTCAAACAGCTCGCACTCTTTTCGTCTCCAAATTGCTCCAAACCAAGCCTTAGTGCATCCTCCTAGCGAAACAAAATAAACATAAAAAAACAAGCGTGAAACTAAAAATAAAGATTTGAAAACCCACGAAAAGCCAAGATTAAACACCAAATTCGTGAGTATAAAACTCACTCACCACTAAGCAGCCGTCGAGTGTGTCCTTATACGGAAATTGCTTTGAATGAGGGTTGCTTCGAATGAGTTGCTCCGACAGGTGAGCTTACTCCAAATGAAGGTTGCTCTAATAGGTGAGCTTGCTCCAAACGAAGGTTACTCCAATGAGTGAGCTGGGCGAGAGGAAATCCAAAGAAGGCATGTCTCACACGGAAAAAAGGCTCCGTTAGGCAATGCATGGACGCTAAGAAGATGCTTCGAGAGACATGCTTGCCATGAAAGGAACTTCCGTTAGGCATGTCTAGCACGGATGGAGGAAGTTTCGAGGGATAAGTCTGTCACGGATGATGGCTCTGTTAGGCATTTCCCCAAGTGAGATTAAAATTGGATCGAATTAAATGACAAACGGGCCCACTTGATTACAAATGACCCATCAGACCATAACTCACGAGAGTTTTCCGAGCGTGGCTTGGGTCCACGAAGCGAGCCCAATAGCGTCACGTGACGTGAAGGTTGGACCTAGACCCTTAAATGAGCCTGATACAAAATCGGACATCAAATAACTATATTAGTCAAAAAAGTATTAATCAAGAATAATGAGTAGAAATCAAGACCCACACACTGTTAAGGATAAGTTTAGTAATTCTATTTTCTTTTATATTTTTTTGGCTCTTTATCCCTATATTATATTTGTATGCAGTTTCATGTTGTGTTTATACTAAATTTTTTTTCTCCGCCACTTATGAGATGAATCCATTTAAGCTTGGTGGAGCTTCGCTTTTTTTTTTTTTTAAATTCAACTTCCTTTATTCTTATATAGAAAAAGAATATAACAAGTAGGTAGAATATCTAAAATAGTTAGATAGCCGTAAAGATTGATTTTAAATGCTAAAAATTGCTTACTTAGCAATATTGTTAACGTGGTGACGCATTACTATGAGAATATCAGATTATCAACCCAAGTTTAGAATATTTTGCTCTTTTTATCCTAAACTTTACATTTCGCTTTGTCTTGCGTTATATTCAACTATAGATGCACATGCTACATGTAACGTTACATGTATCATCTAATTGCTTTACTAATGTTTAACTACCAAGTAGTGTAATTAACTAATCATAATATAAAAAATTAAGTTATGCTAAATTAATGAATGAATCTTACTAGTGTTTACGGAGCTTTAGGGTCATTCTCAATTGACTTCATGAATTTTAAAGACTCTCATTTTATCTTATGAATTTTAAATTAGTCCTACTTAATATTCTTTATTAGAATTTCTTTTAAAATCAGATAGAAAAAAAGATAGAGTTAAGTGTGATCATTTGGTTATTTTCCATTTGCTTTTAACACATAAGTAGTGGTTAGATCTTTCTCTGATTCCTTATGAAAGACATTCAATCCATAATTTGAACTGAAAAATCACGTGATCACACTATCTCTTTTTTTTTTTTTTTTTTTTTTTTTTTTTTTTTTTTTTTACCCAATTTAAAATTCAGAGGAAAAAGTGATGGTTTTTAAAGTTTGAGGCTAAATTGAGAATAACTCTAAAGTTCAAGACACGTGTGAGAATCTCCTTTTTGTTACTTCACACTCAAACATTTTCAACAATTTTGTATCCAATACGGATCCTTAAAAAAAAAAAAAAAAAGAAAAAAAAAATCTTTTTTGCCATTTATACACAGATATTAGCATAGAAAAGTTCATCTCTTTTGCTTAGTTTCCTAGTTTACAATTACGAATTCCCAATTACTAATTAAGCAACATACATATACAAGTCCTCTAACTAACATTATACAAAAGTGTGTTACTTTGCACATTTGGAAAATGCAAACATCTACATAAGTATATATATATATATATATATTTGGTTAAAGCAGTGGAGAGGGTTCTGTTCAGCTAAGAGTATCTCCAAAATCTTTTGAGAATATATGATTATATGCCCCGAGCGCCATCCTTTGCAATTAGTGGAATGTTGCGAATTTCAAAACTCTTAACACTTGAATTTGTGGCTATAGAATATAAAAGCATCTAGGATTTTCCTCTCTATTATCGGTTTAGATTTAGATCACACTGACAAAAAAAAAAAAAAAAAAAAAAAACTTGCCTAGTCTGGGCTAATGATGTGGAAGCCGCAATTTTAGTGCTTTTGGACGTTGCAATTTTGCTTAAAGTTATAAAAGATAGTTTTGCTTTCCCATGAGAAAAAAGTAGGTTGAAACTTGTGATCTTTGCTACGCTTGAAAATTTTCCTTAAATTTTGCACAGAAAAGTTTGGTAGGATAGAAAGAAAATGATCAAATGTCAAGTAGAGGAAGCATAAGAAGGGAGTTTTTCCACTAGTCCACTCTACCGATAGTCTTCATTTTTTACCGTTGAATTTAGTTAGAATCACATCAGTTTTAAAAAGTATAACAGATTTTGATATAGATTTGATGACTAAAAAATAAGAGACTATTTTTACAAGTCCTAAAAAATTAATGTTAGGAGTGAAAATCAGAACATTGAACTGGTGAATTATGAGTTCACTGATTTAGTTTAGTTCAACTTATTTTGAACCGTGAGATCAATTTAAACTGATGTTTGGTAAGCATGTAGTTTGAATTATATTATCCGTTTGAACTGAGTTAAACAGTCCAACTTAGAGTTTAACTCTCCCTTAAGTTCAACCGTTCAAACCATTTTTGAACAATAAAAATGTGGTCACTCTCTCTGCTTTTAGACCTACCAAACACAAATTTAAATTTTATTCCATGTTCAAATTTAAACTTCAACTGTACATCCAAACGCTAATCGAACCTACAATTTAAATCACACCGTTTGAATTTTTTTGTTCAAATCCAAAAGTTCAAATTAACAAAATTCAAACTAGTGAACGAAATGGGACACTAGTGTTTTAACTCTAGATCTCATTATAGCAACAATTTTATTTAGAGCAATACTATTAGACACCGATGCTGTTCAATATTATCCACTAATAGAATGTGAGTCCTATAATGTGAGACCTACTAATAGAACCCGCCTTCTATTAGTGGTAGTGTCTCTAAGCAATTTTTCTTTTATTTAATATCGCGGGACACGTGTTATGCTTTTAGATCCTCTGAATTAAATCCCTTTATTTTTAGATCAGAAAAAAGAAAATAAATTATTTTAAAGAGATTGTAGAGAGTTTTCGAAAAGCAAAGCAACAAATGTACATGTAAACTTTGCTCGTACCATTGTGCCCCATGTTAAGCCTTTTATCAAAAGTAATATATTTTATTATATTGAATACGTAAACTTATGTTATAGAGGAACATGAAAATTTTCTTTAATCATCCTTAATATCTTCTAGACTGGAGAGGAAGAATTTTATGCCTCATTCATTTCACCGATTCGAGTTTTCAATTTTAGGTTTCTACAGTAAAAAGCTCTCAGAAAATATCACATCTAACTTTTTTTGCTACAGTAAAAAGCTCTCAGAAAATGCTACATCTCAATTTAAATTGAAAATTTGAATCCGCAAAGTGAACGAGACCTGGCCCATTAAAGAACATGACTCCATTTTCCCTATCATACAAAGGGCGTATTCAGAAAAAAAATATTTATATATATATATATAATATAAAAATAAATAAATATAAAAAATTAAAATTAAAATTAAAATAAAGGCGTGAGATGTGAATGAGAGAAAACCTGCATTCTGTGCTAGATTGCTCTAGCTCAAAGGAATCCATATTTATTCAAGTAACCGAAGTGATGCACTTGAAAACTCCTAATCTGCTCCTAATGTCAATAAGAAAGAGCAATTAATTAAATAACATATAACAACTAATAAGGGCATTTGAAGAAGTTTTGGCACGATACTAATTACTACTTAGAGAACTACATTCGGTTTGAAGCGAAAGTTTGTACCAATTTCTAGAATATCAATGTTTAAACACGTTGGTTCATGCCAGCACTTGCAATTATAGAAGTTACTAGGATCTCTCTTATTTGTAACAATTAGTGTTGTCAATTCGGACAGTGACACGACGACGCGACTCAAAACCTGTACGAAGTTAACGGGTTTTGGTTTATTATAAATGAATTTGGGTCATAATCGGGTTGACACGATTAACACGATTGATAAATAGGTTAGGTTAGGGTTGACCTTCTAACACGATGTGACACGAATTGACACGATTAACTATATATTTCATTTGCAATCTAATGATATGTAATATAATATGAAAGTTTATATTATTTGTATTCTAATATTGTAGGTAAAATTCATTTATTTTTCTTAAAGAAAAAGATAAATTGACCAATAAACATGTTAAACCTGTCATGACCGTATTAAATAAGTCATTATTATATTATTAAATATTCAATATATTAATTTAAACGTATTATACGAGTTGACACGATTAACACGATTAATAAATGGGTCGTGTTTAGGTTGACATTTTTGACACGTTTAATAAACATGTCGTATTTGAGTTTATATTTTCTGACAAGATTAATAAACGGATTGATACGAACACGACTCATTAATCTAACACGAATTACTACTCTTAGTAACAACTACTTGGGATACAACCTAGAAGTTTGTTGTCATCATCATCATTTATAAATTGGAATTTCATTAAAAAGAAATAAACTTGGTAAAAAAGAGAGGAAAAAAAAAAACAACTTTAGAAAATCGAAAATGAAAAATACGTACATTATAAAATATTGATGAGACACTCGTCCCCACAACATGATAATCCATTTGCGAATGTTAAAAGCTTACAACATTATGAGCCATACAATTCAACTCAAATGGAATCCAAACAAAGTTAGAAGAAGCCCTTAAAAGGATATATATTCAACAATAGATACAAATTACTCTGAATTAAAGTACGACTAGCAATCTGAGTAGGACACGATACAACTCGAAATCCACATAAAATTAGTGAGTTTGGATTTATTATAAATAGATTTGAGTCATAATAAAGTTGACACGATTAACACGATTAATAAATGGGTTGAGTTAGAGTTGACCTCCTAACACGAAGTAACACGAATTGACACGATTAACTATATGTGTCATCTGTAATATAATGATATGTGACGTAACATGAAAGTTTATATGAAATATTAAATACAAATAATGTGAATTTTAATATTTGTAAGTAAAATTCATTAATTTTTTAAAAGAAAAGATAAGTTGACTAATAAACATGTTAAACATGTCTTGTCCATGTTAAATAAGTCATTATTATATTAATTTAAACGAGTTATACAGATCGACACGATTAATATAATTAATAAATGAGTCATGTTTAAGTTAATATTTTTAACACATTTAATAAACATATTATATTTTAATTGATATTTTTTAACACGATTAATAAATGAATTGACACGAATACGACCCGACGAATTGTCACTCTTAAATTAAAGAAGACATTTCCACTCTTCTTTGAGGCATTATAACGGATGGGTCATGTCGTTTTTATGTTATCCACAGGTGTCGGCATACATGGTTGTTGCCGACAATACATGGTTTAAACTAACAAATCATTTTAAATCCTTTATAATATATAAATATATATATATATATATAAACAAATCATTTAAATCAAGACTGGTAGGAGAGACTACAGAGTATGACCCATGATCAAGACTAGTGACTATTATTTATCAAAACATGTTTGATACGGAACTTGTGTTCATTTATTTATTCAGTCTTGAAAAATTTGCTAAATATTACAGCTTCTTTCAACTAATTAGAGATTATTATGTTGCAATTTTATCGGTCATACTCTTATCAGTCTTGAGATAAACTGTGGATCTGTAAATTGTTAAAAACAACAGTTATACATGACCCCCTTTTTTTTTTTTATTAGTACAATAATTCAATCGAATAATAAAATTATAAACTATTTTCTAGTCAACATTTATTATATGGTTGAGAGCTACAACGACCTTTTAACAGAAACAAACAGGTCCAGTAAAAGAAAAATTGTCCCATTAGCATTTTTCCTTTCTATATGATTCAAAGCTATAACGACGCTTTAACAGAAACCACAGTTGTATTAAATTAAAGGGAAATTCAAAAGCAGCGCGAAGCATCCAGCCAAAACCATCATGCAAAATGGGGGCAAAAATTATTATGCTTAATAAAGGAGAGTAGAGACTAAGCTTCCAGCAATATAATGTAATAATAAAATAGAAATCGTCATGTCATAAATAATAATCATAACCATAATATAAAATCCAAAAAAGATACAATTCTCTATTGTCATAAAAGCACACTAATAACAGATTTGAATTTTCAATTTGAACTGAGATGTAACATTTTTAAAATTTTTAATTGTAATAAAAAAAATTATATGTGACATTTTTTAAGAGTTTTTTATGGTAGAAACTTAAAATTAAAAACTCAAATCGGTAAAACGGACAAGACAAAGAAAACATTAAAGTTGTTTACTTAAGAAGCACGCGTGAAATATGCAAATAGAGTATCGATATATAGAAGTACATATGTATAAAGTATCAACTTTACAAATCTGCAACTGAAACACATACATAAGAACAAAATGGTATTACATATCAAATAGCCACACACCCTTGAAATGTTTTTAACACAAATAAATTTCTAATCTACACAGCACGAACAAAAGAGCTACAACAAATAGATGAACATCATACACCAAAAAGAGTTGAAAATGTCTGCAAGGAAGCATCTTAGTTCACCACGTTTTATTATGTTTTCACCTTTGGAAAGTATCGAATCCCAGAATCCGACTTTCTTTTACGTAGGACAAAACGGGTAACAGCATAATAGGGACCTCAAGAAGCTGCTTGAGCAGGAGCGGATGGGTTGAACGGAACCTGCTCGGCACAGTTTAGCACTTCATGTGGCCCTGCCTCCTCTCGCCCCACACCTATCAGGTCAAGGTAATATTGGTAGTGAGAAACTATGGTGTTCATGGGGTCAATGTCACCCTGGCCACAGGTTTGATCACCGTAAAGAATGTTCATTGTGGTCCCGAATCCTGGAATTCTCTTAGACAAAGTGTCATTCTTGGTGGGCTTCCAGTTGCCAACAAAAGCATCGTGGGCAGATGGCTGCCCCCTTTTGATTGGGGTCATCCACCTCCACATTGCAGCCATGAAGGCAAGGGTAGCATTCTGTTCTATGTATTCTGGATGATTCAACAGATCAACCTTCAATGCTTCTCCAGCTTTACCATAGTTGTAGTTCCTGTAACATCGCCACCAACAACATCCTCAGCATACTATTTCAGTATATGATCAACTATCCTTTCCCAATTGGTTTATTGTTTGTGAGAAAAAATGCTGGAAAAACTTATGGGAATTGTTATTCAGCAGCCATATGAAAAAAAAAACTCTGTAAGTTTCTATGTAGTTAGCAGCCCCCAATGATGGGTAGCACTTCCACACAGAAATATGTACTTTATCAGATATTTCAAAATTATTCATGTAAGAAAGCAGATGCTAAAGCCTGTTAAAAATGTAATCCGCTATAGCATTAATTATTCACAAAACCGTGAACTCGTTACTTAAAAATGAGTTCAGAAAGACAACTGCAAAGCATTTCTATACAGACAAAGAAAAGACACAATAGCAGTTCTAGCAATGAACAATAAGAGACGTAGGGATACACACCAGTAGATGGGCAAGGCTCCACGACCGTAGTATTCAGCTCCAGGAGCGCAGGGGTAGGTCAACTTGTAGTAATCATCACAGTATGACTGGCTAGGACTCAATTCCTTGTTGTAGCATAGACCCCATGCCAATGGTCCTCCGGTGGCCACTCCATAACCGCCTGAAATTAGTAAATCCGTAATTAATTACAACATTGGGTCTGAGGAAATTAATTTGAAGGGTTCAAACTCAAACACAAAGATACCAACGAGGCTCATTTTAGTTCCAAGTTTCCTCCCAACCAAGGCCAACCTCTGAAAACTAAATCCAGTCAATCCTCGAGTCATAAACAAATTAAAGTCTACTTAATTATAAACAATTTCAATTAACCAAAAAAGAGTAAAAAAGAGAAGAAATCCACCAATCGAAACCACATTACAAATTATGCGTTTCCCAGTAAAGAATTCAGTTGTCGAGCCACAGACATGTAAATACCAGAATTGTATTTCAATTTCCTTCTTATCGCACAATACTACAAGCAAAGCACCTAAACAAACCCTATACAATTTCCTTACAATGTTAAGAATACTCAATCCATTTTGGCTTAATTAACTCATAAATCATAATAAACGTGCTAGGAGAATGAACACTAAAACTTAATTAGCCCAAATGAATAAAAAAGAAATCTACCAATCCAAACCGAACAATTCAGTTGTCTAGCTTCAGGAACCAACAAATGTCACATTTCAATTGCAATTGTCAAAAAAAAAAAGAAAAAAAAAGCAAATAATCCAAACCATAAACGAATTTAGTTGAGTGAAGAACTTCGTCACTGGAAGTCATATTAACATTTCTAATTCCTTTCCTATTTCACAATTTTTCCGGCCACCAAACAGAACGACAAATTGAGATTAAACCAGTTTGCTTACAAGACGTCTTGGCGCCGACATGAGCAAGGAATGCGGCGATCTCCTTCATCTGATTGGTCTTGCCTCCGGTGGTTCCGAACCCTCGCGGCTGGTAATTGTAGGTGGCGGTGATGAACGACTCGAAGTCCCAGAACCCGACGGCCTTCGCCACCGGCGAATTCCTCTTCGAGAAGAGATCCTCGAACTGGTAGTACTGAAAAATGTCGGTGATCGTATGGTTACAACAGAAAACCGATTCCTTACACTCCAACCCTTGTGTGCAAATCTTCTTCCCATTCACCCTCTTCACTACAATCTTCTTCTCGTCGCCGTTCGCGACCAGAGCCAGATTCACCATCACCAACGCCAGCAGTACCACCAAAATGCCCCGATTGCCCCCCATTTTCACCTGCGAAAACGGAAAAACCAAAACTGAAATTTCGGCCGAGAGAGAAAACAACCGAAGTCGAAAATGGAGTTCGATTTGCTTACCGGAAAGTGGAAATCGGAAGCGGAGAATGCCGGAGGAGGAATTTCAGATCGGAGTGGCGAGGGTTTTACTGGTTTTTTCTCTTATGCAAATTTTTATTTTTATTTTTTGTTTGTTTGGTTTACAAGGAATGGAATGAGAAGAAGCTGAAGAGGAAGAAGAAATTATGGGAATCTGATGAGCGTTAGGGGAGCTGTCTTTTTCGGATTCGTGTTTTGGTTAAATGTCGAACGGGTATGAGAAGTGTGGACGGTGGATCTTACGGGTCTGGTGAGGCGATAGGGTGTGAGGTGTTCGATGTTTAAGGGAACTTACAGGCTGGACTCGGAGGAAGGTATTACTTTGAGAGCTGACCCCACTGGATTCCACCGACAGCTGGGAATTACCTCCGTGGAAGCTAAGCTCGCTTCACTAAGCAGTCATACCAGTTCTGTTCGGCAAAGTTTACTAGAAATTACTTTTGGTTTAGGACAAATTTTATAAATTTTACACGTGTCAACGTGCCCCGAATTTTAAAACGTACAACTTTTACCCCTCAATTTATAGAATTTTTCTATTGCCACTCTTTATATCTAACCCCGTCAATTAGGACCCGTTTGGTTCGCTAATTTGAATTTTTAATTCGAGTTGAGATGTGATGTTGTGTGAGAATATTTTACTGTAGTAAAAAAGTTAGATGTGATTATTTCTGATAGCTTTTTATTGTAACAAAACTCAAATTTTAAACTCGAATTAACGAAATAAACGGGACATTATAGAATTTTTCTCATAGAACTACTTAAAATTGATCTATAAAACTTCTCCATTGCCACTCTTTATATTTGACTCCGTCTATTTTTTTTAACAGAATTGTTTAATCAATTCTCATATTTATAAGATTAATTTATAGAATTTTATCATTACCACTCTTTATATATGACTGTCCATCTTTTTAACAGAATTGCTTAATCAGCTCTCATATTTATAAGATTAATCAATAAAATTTCTTCATTGCCACTCTTTATATCTGACTCCGTCTATTTTTTTTAAGAGAATTGCTTAGTCAGTTCTCATATTTATAAGATTGATCTATAGAATTTCTTCATTGTCATTTTTTATATCTGACCTCGTCTATTTTTTTACTGCTTAATTAATTCTCATATTTATGTTTGGTAGAGGGATTCGTTCCCTGATTCGAATCATGATTCATGATTCGTTACAGTATTTTCTTTTATAAAAAATTTACATAAATTAAAAATAATTCGAATAACATAATTTAAATCCTCCAATCAAACGTATACGGTTATCACCCTTTATATCTATCTGACTCCGTCTTTTTTTTAACAAACTACTTAGTTGTCGTATTTATAAGATAAAATATAATATTTACCATCTCCTCAACATAAACTAGTACGGGTCTGAAAATTACCATATTCGCTACTTGTAATTGCTCAGAAGTAAGAAAAAGAGGAGGAAAACGTGAGAAGCAGTCAGACCAAGATACATGGAATAAAGAAGAAGCTCCCATGGCGTACTAACAATATACTATATACTATAGGAGGCAGTTCTTTTATTGTTTTTTAAACAGTATCCGGTGTTTTTTATTTCTAAATTTTTAAAAAATTTGGTATATGTCCTCTCATTTTTACTTTTACCGTTTTGCCATTAGCTTCTTATTCCTTCATTGTTTTTTGTATGGGCGTTTTGGTCATTTCTGTTGAACTGAAGCTTCTAGGCTTTGTTTTTTGTTTGAACAGTGTCTGGTCTTTTTTGTCCCTCACCTTTCAAAGAACTCCATCTGTATCCCCTCACTTTTATTTTTACCATTTTATCCTCAACTTCTGTAATATCTCGAAGAGTTAAACATGTTTAATTATATTAATTGTGATTTATTAGTGTGCTTAATTCGATTTACTTAATTAATTAAGTTTATTGAATATTTTCTAATATCCAAGTTTAAATATTTTTATGGATTTTATACATTTTTAATATTTATATTTTCACCTCAAAAGTGTGTAGAGACACATTTTTTGATCCATTCTTCTAAATATCTTTTAATGTTTATCCTTTTATTTTTTCTTTATTTATTTTTTCTTTCTTTTTCTCTCTTTTCCTCTCTCAGCTCACTCTCTCTCTTCTCTCACTCTCTCCCTCGTCACTCTCTCTCTCTCTCTCTCTCAGCCACCCTCTCCCTCTCTCTCTCTCTCCCCCTTTCCTTCTCTCAAAACTTGTTATTTTGTCTCAAGAAGCTTGAACCAAAGAAATTTTTCAAGAGTTCTCCTTGCAAAGGAAGGATTTGAGGTAAACTCTTTGAAAAACTACTCTTGATTTCAGAGTTTTCCTTTGATGGAGTTAGTTTTTGGTTTGGTTGAAGAATCCTTAGTTTAAACTTAATTATTGAGATGGGTTTTGGTTGAAATCATGATGAGATTTGGGGATTTTGGTTCTTTGAACTCAATTTCTTGATTGGAACTTGGATTTGATAGTTTTCCTTTGAAATATTTCGAAATTGAATTTGGATTTGCAGATGTTGGAGTTTTTTTCTAGTAGATCGGCTATTTTCTTTGGCCTGTCTGCTCCCCACCAGTCGATCGGCCATCACTCCACCGGCCGACTGGTGGAGTTACAGTTCTCTATCACCAGTCGACAGGTGCACACATGATTTGACTCATAAATGCTTAAAAACCCTGTTTTGACCCTAAGATTCAATGTAGAAGCAACCTAACTTTATTTGAGAACTCAAAGTGAGTGGATTAGCCGCATTAATCCTTGTTCTATCCTATTTTTCTTGTGTGGGTTTCAATTCTCAAAGAATCATGATTTGAAGTATGAAATTGTTTATGGACTTTGGACTTAGGTAAAGGCACACTAGTATGATACAATTATACATGATTGAGTTTGATTTGGTTATGATGATGAAGTCTAAATCTTAGAACATTATTTTAATAACAAAAATAGTGGAACGACAAGGGTTGAGCTTCGAAGGAAGTCGAGCTAGGATGACGAGGAGCTAGCCGTATAACTCTACTGGAAGGGTAGAATATTTTTGTCTATATCATTGTTAGCCTGTTTTAAAGTATTTTAGCCTATGTAAATGCTTTTAAAGATAAGACATGTTTGAAAAAAAAAGATATTTTAGGACAATAGATTGATTATTTCTATTGATCTCATAATAAACCCGCTAATGTAATGACTAAAGAAAATTCTAGAATTAAATAATGTAATTTACATATTTAAATCAAAGATTTTCTTAGAAAATATCATGTTTGATTTCGTGAACAAAGGATTTATAGAATTAATATTAATATTAAAAAATTCTATAGTAAGTTTTAAGTTAAATTCACTTTTTGTGATCAAATAGTTTGGTTAATAATTCTCATTGTGATTTAAGGCGGAAAGAATTTGAGTCTGAAAATAAGAATTTTAATTCGATGAATTTCTAAGTATAGTACCGTGTTAGCAGTGTAATAAGAAACATTCTAACAGTTAAGTAGCCCTTAATTGCCAAATTAATTCAACCAGATTTATGCAATAACATTTTCAATAACAAAATGCTATCCGGCCTCGGGAATTAACATTGCTAGTAATTATGTCATTCCTGAGGTAAAATACAGAAAAGTAAAGTTAAAGTTTTTCCTAGAAATTATCATGCCTTATTATTTAAGGATTTACGGAATTATTAGTATTCCAAAAAAAAGGAAGAAAAAGTTATATGAAATTCTAAGTTAAAGTTAATTTATTTCATGATTGAAACGATTTAATTGATAACTCTTACCACGATTTAAGGCGGAAGAAATATCACTCCATCAAAGACTTGAGACTTTTCATTATAAGAATTTTTAAGATCAGTACGGTGCTAGCAGTGTATTGAGAGATACTCTTGACTTGTTCGGTTGCATTTTTGAGTTATGGTGACTTGAGTGTAGATCTTGAGTTAAATTTGAGTAATAACTTGAGTTGAAATTGTAACTTGAGTTTGTGTTTGAATGTGCACATTTGAGTTATTGTTTGAATTGAGAATTTATTTGAGTTTGTGTTTGGGTGGGTCAAAACTTGACTTTGTATTTATATAGTATTTTAACAAAAACTCAATAGTGATGAAAAAATTTAATAGGGTATATGGGTGGGGTTTTATTCGACTCTTCGTTGTGAACACATAGAAAAAAAATCATCTTAATCGAAATTAAAATGAAAAAGTTATAGCGTTTTTAAGAATGAAAAAAATATTATTCATAGCTTGAGTTTGAGTTTAGGAACTTGAGTTTGAGTTTAGGAACTTAAGTTAAAGGGGTAACTTGAACTCAAATTTTAGCTCCAAACATAAGTTAAAACTCGAGTTCAAACTCAAATTTTGAAAAAGAACATGAATTTAAATAAAGTTGTAACTTGAGTTTAAACTTTTTTTTTAGTTTTGTTCCTAAAGAACAAGCCCTCTAACACTTAAGAAGTCCTTAATTGTCAAATAGTGAAATCGGAGTTGCACAGGTGGTATTTTTCGATAAAAATGCTAATCGAACATGAGAATCGACACTGTCAACTATTATGTTAATTTTTAGAAACTTATGTCGATTAAGTCGGGTTTATATTTTTTTAATTAATTTTTAAGATTTGAAATTAGTACGATTCTATTATGGGATTAAGAATTACAGTGTTGCAAAATTGCTTGGAGTACAGTACTAGATTGCTAAGGAAGAAATCTTATGGACAGTTGAATATTAATGAAAAGAAGTGAGAAATATAATAAAAGCTAATTTTTAACTATTTTCAGTCAAAAATATAGATTTCTCTAATCAATACTCTCTCCCCCCTCTCACACTTTTTCTCTCTAAAAGCATTCATGGCCAAAAACTCAATTTGAGATCCGGACTTCTGTTTTGGACACAATCAATGTCAATAGATAGATATCGATGAGCTGAGTTCAATGATATCTTAGAATGAAGAGACCTTCAACTATGTTGAAATCAGTTGCAATCGCCAGCGGAAGTTTCAAAAATACTTATTTCTTCTTGTCGTGATATCTTCGCCATCCAATGTCCGATTGAGGTGCATTCAGTTTCTATAGATTGAGAATGAAGAGACGAAGAAAACTCATCCATATTCATAACTCGATTATGGCCGAAGCACCATCATCTGTGGTGGCTTGAATTGCCACCGCCGCTGTAGTCATTTCTCTCTCTCCAGGCCGCCATGGATGTCATCGCCCTCATTAATCGACTCAGAAGCCGATGCCCAGTAGATCCGAACTAGCAGCCACTGTCACCGTTTGGCTGAAAAATAGAGCCACTGCCGTCGTCCATGGAGGTAAGAATTAGTTCTGACGATCTAACCGTTGGATCGTTGTGATTTTGGTCTCAAAACACTCAGAAAGAAGTGGTAACAAATGCCCTCAACTAATTTTGAGGTTCCATAACTAGAGAATCAAGATCAAAGTCGCTGGATTTTACCGACGTTTTTTAGTTCGATCCGAGCAATTAGAGACCGATTTTGGTGAATTCGATTCCACCATTGAACTCAGGTGGTCAAAAACTAGTAGGCTGAAGTATCATTGCCCTCCGACCACCGGAGCCGCCGCGGGTGGCTGACTCTGGCGAGTCTCAATTTTTGTTGTTCCTGACCTTCGTTCGCTGATGCGAGACCATATCCCAACTCGTTTCGACGTATTGAACGCAACAGTGACCTCCGTTTGGCCAAATTTAACTCTGATAAAAATGGTCTGGTACTGGTTGCACGCAGAACGAGGTGATGCAGATTGAACAAGTAAAGATCATAATTGAGTGTTTAACGCTTCGATGTTCCTCAAGGATCATTCATAGTGCTTGTGGTGGTTCTTTCCATAATTAGTTTCGAGAAATACGAAGGAGGACACGACAAACGAGATACTACCTAGACCGCTTAACTCTGAATCCAGGCAAGTACAAACTTTGCTTACAGTTTAATTAAGATAGTTGTTTAAAGCGTATGATTTTTATGAAATACGTTAATTATGAGATTCACGAATTATATTTATGTTTATGTTAAACGTCGTATATAGTTTTTCAATAAAACTTAACGGTTTTCAAATAACCGTGTAAGCGAAAATTGTAAAAACCGATATGCTAGACCCTTAATTATTACAACATTAAATACGGACCTCAATACTATTATGAGCCCATCAAATGCGGTAATGTAAAGTTTATTAAAAGTGTATTATGGATGATAATTTAATTAATAATTAAACTAATTAATTAAATTATCTAAGACTTAGAATATGATTAAGGAAGTTAATTAATTTGGTTAAGGAAGTTAATTAATTACCAAAATTAGTTAACTAAATTATTTGACTTATTATATGGATAAGATAATTAATTAATTATCAATTTAGCATGAATTTGTAATGGAAATTAAGAAAGACAGAATTATGAGGATTTAATTAATCCTTATAATATAAATTACAAATTTTTACGATTCTTAATAAAAAGGATAAATATATTCTAAGGAAGGATTTAATTCCTTTATGACTATGCTAAATAAAAATAACATACTAAAAGTTAATCTAACTCTCTGAATGGGCCTTCCTTTATAGAACTTAGCAGTAGAGGATAGAATGTCTTCGTGAGTAGAAATTATCCTTTAACTGGAAACCAGGTAAATAGGAATCTCACCTATAGCATGAAAACTACGGTTTTTAAATTAAATGTTTTTTCATACTGTTAATGAATTATGAAAATGCATGATCAGTGCCATGCTATGTAATGTCATGATATGCTATGTCACTATATGCTACGTTATGTCATGATATACTATGTGAAGGCATGCCGTGTTATGATATGCTATGTGAGACATGCGATAGGTAAATTACACTTGCAGACTCATTTTATGTAAAGTACGAATACGTTTATGAACGTGATATTATGTAGTAACATGTCAAATTGCATACACACAATAAGACAAGTGACACAAAAAAGTGAAGAGTGTCATACCAACCTCTCGACCTACGGGGAGGATTTATGGCCTGAGGACAATCATTTATGGCCTGAGGAGGCAATTATTTATGGCACGCGGAGGCAAATTAGGGTCACGGTGTAGTTGGGGACCTTGCAAACTCTCTCTACCCGCTGATCATGCTCATATCTCGGTACGAACACTCAGGCCCACCATGTTAAGTAAGACAAGATTAGTAAATTCTTAAGAAATGTCATAATGAAGCATAATCGGCTCATGCATATTTTATTAAATGTTTTTAAAGTTATGTTTTACGAGAATGATTTCCTAATTGCTGAGTGAAAGCTAAATCATATATGCTCATGCTGTAGGTAAGAAACCTATAAGCAATTCTTTAAGGGCAGTGGCGAGCGGCAAGTGAATGGTGGAGATGAGAATGGATACCGCTTACGCTTAAATCTTCCGCAGTAAGTTTAAATAAAATCATGTACATGTATATATGATTCAAAGGTTTCAAGCATGTATGTTTGAAAAGTATATGTATGTATGTATATTAAAGAGAACCGAGGTTGTAGCTAACAACCCTAGTATTGAGTATTTAAGTTTTAAAATGTTGCAACAGTCTGTGCAACAAATATACGAATTTCTAAATATGGTGATTTAAATGATTGATTTTGAAAAGACTTTAAGAATGTATTTGAATTTAAGATTTCCCATGAATTTTGATTTTAAAGTCATATTAGATGGTTTGATTGAACTGGCTAGTTTTAGAAAGGCTTTTAAAGAGTATTTGAAATAAGAGTTCAAACGCCATTCATTTTGAAAGATATTTTTAGAAGGTCTTATTTTAGTTGAAATTAAGAAAAGTTTTAAGAAATTTAATGTTTCATTTTAGGAAATTATTATTACGATTTATGAAATTATTCCTTCTTATATTTCAAGTATTTATTATTTTAAAAAAAATATTCTGCTATTTCAAGTAATTTAAGTTTAAGAATATGTTAACTATGTTTAAGTTGAAGATCACGTAGGAGGGTCGTCACAGTTGATGTCGTAGATAGGATGTAGAGATCGTATCCTTGGGGGCAGGACCCGAAACCCGGACCGGGCCACTATTTTTGAAATTGATTCTCATATTTTTAAATGCTTAATTACCTCCTTAATCAGGTTTAACTTATAAACGAGCCTCCACATCACCAACCCCTGTTTTACGGCGTGATAGCTTCTTATTTCTTCATTGTTTTTTGTTTGGGCGTTTTGGTCATTTCCGTGGTATATACTAAATGCCTTAGAAAACTTTTCGGAGAAGCTTTGTTAGCCTTTTTCTTTCCTTTTTGCCCCTCTTCTTTTTTGTTTATTACTCATTTAGTGTTGGGGATGTTTATGTCGCTCCCCCACTCCCCTTAGTCTTGCGCATATGGGTGCGTGTACAGTGTCCTAATTGGATTTTCATAATGAGGCATAAATGGTCATGCATTCTCTATTATGTTGTTATGTTAGAAAAAAAATATTTTGTGAGGAATATTTGTATTCGTTGGGATTTTTAGCTCACCAAGTTTGTTCATATTGTAAGTATGAATCCTACAACTCATTGGTGAATTTGTGGCGGAGGGCGTGCACGGTAGACAGATTTGGCAATAGATACCACCATGCAGTTAAATTCTACTCTAAGGTTAACATAGTTTAAAGTTATGGTTTAAGTAAACATCTTTTATGTTAAAAGCACGAGGCTTCGTTAGATACCTAGTTAATTCTGCTAATTTAAGAACATTTTAAGTTGGTCTGTATTTACCAATATACTAGTTCAAACTTGTAAGTTATTTCTACAACATGTTTCAATGAAAAAAAAGAGCTACTTTAAAATGATTTTTAAAAAGAAAAATTTCATAATTTTGGGTAACTAGGTGTTAAGTTATTAGAAGTAAATTTAGTTTTCACTAAAGGTCATGATAAGTAAGGGCTCGGAAAGCATAGTCGTTACATGAACGTCACGAATTCAGAATCATGATGAGAATGTTAAGAATTTGATTGACAATAAATTACTTTTTCATAATGAATTCAATTTTTAGATATAATTCAATATTAAATTGTTAAAAGAATAAGTTTTTATAATAAGGTGAAGGACATAAACTATAACCTTAACTTTGTATATCAATTTTTGATTTGTCATATTTTTATTATTATAAGTACAATTTTCATGTTAATAGTTTTTTAAACAACTATCATCGAAAGAAATGAAAACATGGTTGGTATAAAAAATTGAGATTAAAATGTTGTCGTTACCATAATTCAATAAACGAGAAATTTAAAAGGCACAAATATTAAAAAAGAAATATAATTATTTCATTCAAAATTTTTATTTTCCTTAACAACAAATTATTAGTTGCTAATTTATAAATTTAAAATACAAAATCCTTAAACAAATTTCAGAAAGGAAAGTTAAAATTAGAGAGACTTAAGGTGTGTTTGGTTGCCTTAACTTACTCAGGAAGTAGGTACTCGAGTCACTCACTTGGGCGAAATTAGTGGATGTTTAGTTCACAGATTTAGAACCATGATTCAGAATCATTCTCAGGTTACTTGTATTTTTTGTGAGAAAAAACACTGTAGCAAGCCACAAACCATAATTCAAACTATGGCACGAATCCTCATACCAAACACCCTCTGCTACCCATTCTCGAGTTTATCCTCCCCATCAATACGAGTTTACTCCACTACTCTGCTATAGTGCATATTCCTTCGCGTGCGCCAACAGTCGCGATTCCTGACTGTTTCCTACTTCACATTTATTTCTTCCATTAACCGTTGTGTACACCGATCACTTGGTTTTCTGCTAGATTCCTGAGTTGCAGAGCAGTGGTTGACCACCGACAACCCTCTTTTGGTCTTGCTCCTTCACGCTTAAAACCATCTGTGGCCATACCGTCAAAACCGGTGAGTTTCCATTTTTCCTAAATCTGAGTTTGAGAAACCCTAGCCCTAAATTTTAGATATGTTCTTCACCGTTTTGGTCCCCGTTTAAAATGGGTAAATTTGTGGGGAACCGATTGGTTCGGCGGCCTCCTTGGGCAACTATCTTAGGTCGATGTAGAAGGGGAAGCAAGCGACCTAGAGCTCTCCATTGGTGACATCCAAGGTTCTTCCCCTGCGATTGTCATCGTCGGCACCTCACTGAAGCTCTGCATTCCTCGCGTATTGGGGATTTCCAAGCAGATCAAACTTTCTCCTCTGTAAACTCGAACTCGGTATCTACCGTCAGCCTTAATTTAATTTGCATATCTTGTTGTGTTGCTCTTTGATTTTGCTTCCTTTAACTCTGGCATGACAAAGGTATGAAATTTTATTGTAAAGCTGTTTCCTATTGTTACATGAAGCTGTTTTTCCTACATTATTGTTGATTATGTTTGTTGTCGATGTTTGAGCATGTTGAATTTCTTCCCAAGTCAAGATACATGACCTCTGAAAGATTTTCCTCCGTTTATTTTCATCTGCAATCATCACATGATGCGAACTTGAAAAAGTAAAAGGCAACTAATGGCTGAGTCCACACAACAAATGGAAAGCAATATCATAAACTCTCTCAGAACAATTATAAGGTTGCATCATTTTTAGGAACAAATTTATCCCTTACAAAAATGGAGTAGGACTCACGGTTGAAAACCCTGTAAATAGAAAACCATTCAAAGCAGCATACATTTACACAAATTATACACAGATTTGAACATTCACAACATTTATTGTAATGGAATCATGTTTTTCCAATTCACTATTAATTCCGGCAACCTTTTGTTATCCTACTCCTTCCCATTGATTATAGTCCCCCTAAGTTAGTGGTTTAAAAATTGGGAAGTTACTCCTTAGTTTAGTGGTAAGCAAGGGAAAAAATTACAATTTAATAGTAAAATAAAATTGTGATTGCAGGTATTGAACTCTCTCTCATAATCTAAACTGCACTTTCATCAACGTAGGCAATGTTGCTATGATGATTAATATGTGTTTAGTGGCCTAGTTCCTTGTGTCGAGCTATATTTGAAGCTATGACAATTATCGGTTGCCGGTTTATTCAAATCATTTTGGCATATTGTGTATCTATGACGAAGAGAACTATGGCTTCCTACGCTTGTTTGACCGCACTGTGATGGCCATTTAGACTAGTATGCCTTAGTTACCTAAACTTTGGTAGCATGATTGTCATTGCCTAGGATACTGCTCCATAGGTGGACGACTAAGGCCATTATGCACTCGGTATCCCAGTAAGTTGATGGCTGCCTATAACGTAGATTTTTAAAGTACACATAGACTAATATGTGTTTATTGGCCTAGTTCCTTATGTGGAGTATGTTTATTCGATGGCGTGACATTTATTGATTGCCGGTTTTTGCAATAACTATTGGCATATTTTGCGTTCCTAATGTTCAACACTCACTCATACTATCTTTCGTTATGTTCATGTGCATCAGTGAACTAACCATTATGAGTCATTGGATTTAAACCTCGGTAGCTAAGTTGTCATAGACTAGGATAATACTCCATAGGCGGACGATGAGGGCCATTACACATTTCTGAGCACAACTTAAAAAATTGCTTGCTTATTCAGTTGCTTACGCGTCTCGGTGAATTCAATTTGGTGCACTCGACTGGTACCGTACCAAACCGGGACAAATACATTGAATGAGCGACTGAACTGAGTGAGCATTTTAGCGTTCCACTAACTTGGGATAACGTGAAACATAAAGCAAGTAGGTTGAAGAAAACATTTGATGCCGAGTTCCTACTTCGAACTGCCACTGGCCTTGGTTAGGATCCCATTCAAAAGAGACCCGCCTGCACTGAAGAATACTGGCAACAATTTGTATTAGTAAGTTCATTGCTTGATTTCCTTTATAGTTGTTTGGTGAATCATGTTTTTTCTTTGTGGCTGCCACTTATAGTGCTGTAAATCTTTATTGATGGGTATGCAGAGCCATCCCGAGGTTGAAAGGGCAAGGCGGAAGCTGTTGGTGGATTATGATTTGTATTATTGTGCATCCGTGAATACGAGTGAGGCATTTTAGTACCGCCAAAACGAAACGCCCATCAGTCCACCTCATCCCCCACAAAAAACCCAAGCAGCCCCATTGACAATGAAGGAGGACCAGTAAATTTCAATGATATTGACGGTGTTCCTTATACCGATATGAGGCAAGGAATGACTAGAGAAAGGTGAATACCACATGTAGCATCCCAATCACATTGATAAGTAAACGGCCAAGTCGCAACACTCGTAGGCACTAACCGACGTTCATGGGATGTGCCGTCAATCGACTTGTATCTTCCATAGAAACAAGTAGTCGAAGTAGAGGTAAAAGTACATGCACAACTCAGACCATGGAGAGTGACACCATTGAAGATAAATGCATTGATTTACTAGGAGAGTTGCAAATACTGCAAGAACAATACCTTTTCATGTTCAACTTCATTACTTCAAATCGTAGACTTCAACGGTCATTCCTTTGGATGAAAGAACACCATCATCTGGCGTGGATTCAACAGATTATGGAGCAACATACAAATTAGCCATGGCTCTTCCACCACCGCAGCAAATGCTTGTCCCCCATTGTTTCATCTGAACAGTCAACACAACCCGACGTCCTTGTACACATTCAATCCTACGACTTCCAATTTCCAGCCATACACGCCCCCTAACTTTCCACCATTTTCAAGACCCCATGGTGGAGATGGCGGTTCACAACCGTGATTATTCTACTTGTTGGTGGCATCCATGCCTCGGTTTTTTTATATGTCTTTTAACTTATTATTTACGGGTTTTTTAATTTACATAGGTTTCGTTTATTTCGCGGATTCGAGTTTTCAATTTGAGCTGAGATGTAACATATTCTGAGAACTTTTCACTGTAGCAAAAAATGTTAGATGTGACATTTTCCGAGAGCTTTTTACTGTAGAAACCTAAAACTGAAAACTCGAATCGGTGAAATGAATGAGGCTTTAACTTGTTTGCTACACTAAGTGTTTTCTAACTTATGAACATTGCTACTGTTATGGATTTTAGATGCATTCTTTTGCGGTTGGGTCCATTGTTTAGGACTGCAGATTATGAGAACACTGTTGTTGGTGATTCTTACTTTAATTTGTTTTGTCTACAATTCAGCTCTGCATTACATTTATTAATATTTGATTAAGATGTTGATTGAAAATACAGATTTGCAGAAAGTTAAGATGATTATGTAATGTGATTGGAATTTTTCCTTAAGGATACGCTTGTACCTACTTCATATATGGTTTTATTAGTTGGATATGTTAATAGGCATGGATTCAGGTGGTAGTTCAAGTCCAATGGACTCTAGTGATTCAGATAACGACAGAGAATGAATTTTTCAGGCAAGTGGTTGTTGCTACGGTGTTGTTGTGTTGGTCTCCGAATCGAATTCGGACGTGAAAGCGTGGGGAGAGACGGATCGTGTATAACAAAAATTTTTATAAAACATTTGAGATACTCTATAGATTATATTAATTTATGCACGAATAAATTAATCTCATTAATTCATTTATTAAGAACTCATTACGAATAATACCCTGCGGCCGATTATGATGATAACTTGAGTTCTTTGATTTTGAACAATCGTTGCTCCAAAGCTTTGTTTTAGAAAATCAATGTCTTCCACGTCAATTGCTAGAATCCACGAAGACGTGTGTGTGGGCACACATGAGACAAAACGGGTTACAATAAACACTCAAATTTCCACAAACACCAACGCATGCACGATGTGAAATTTTTGGAGAAAAATTTTTCCTTCCCTTGCTCTAAGAGAATTTCAGCCATAATACTTTATTAGGTCAAAAATTGTTTCAAAAATTGTCTCAAAAATTTTCTATCATTCTCTTATTTATAGAGTAGAAGTCAAACTTCTAGAAGAAATCCAATCTCTATCTCCAAGATAAAGCTTGTTAATTATCTCCTATTTGAATTTGAAACAAAATCTCACATTCCCTTATCCTTAGTGTGGCCGGCCACCTTAGGGGATTCTCATCCCTGTGTGGCGCCAATTTGCATATAGGGAAGGAAGAGGAAATCATCCTTTATCCTGTAGTCCAATTTTGACTCAAATTCAAATTTCAATTTAACTCAAACTTAAATTAATTTGAATTCTAAATTGAACAACTTATCATATAAGTTTAAATGGATAAATTTAGAGTTGTTCAAATTCAAATTTAAATAATCACATTATTTAAATAATAATTAATTATCAATTAATTATTTTTGAGTGTTTAATTTTAGAATTCTGTAATTCTAAAATTCCCATTTTACCCTTTGTGTCTTATAGAATTACTAGGACGACGCGAGGACTAATAGACCTATAATCCCGAGCTCCAATAAAATTAATAATTAATTAAACACTTTAATTAATTAATTAATTCTATTAATTTCAATAGTTACTCCACTATAAACTTGGAATTGCACTCTCGAAATTATAGATATAAATTACTTCTAAACTGTGAAGTGTCCATTTAATATAGTCATTGCATATAGATCGATCCTCCATAAATATTTTATAATTAGAGCTAGATAAAATCCGTTAACCTCTCTAATTATATCTTTATCCTTGAGTACCATTGATTCTCTAATAGACAGTGATTCATAAAACACACATGAATCGGAGCTCCTACTGGTCCAAGTACCGAATCAACCCTTAAGAGAATTATTTATCTACTTCTTTCTTAAGAAGGAATGAATTTCATCTCGTATAATAACGGCTTATCAGTAGTGTTAGTTTATGATAATTATATTCTAATAAAATCACATTAAATTAAAAAATTATACAAAATAAACCGATTCTGATACATATTTAACAATTAAAAAGTAAATAATTAATGATAGTTCATTTTCTCGGTCCTCTCTTTTTTTAAAGCCTTTTTATTTACTTAATAATGGTTGAAAAAAGGAAGATTCTCTATTACGCTTGGTGTACCAGTAGGTTAAATTTTTTTAACTGTTATATCGTCGTACTTTTTGGCCGTGTTTGGAATTGATTCCGTTTTTATTTTTCACGTTTTTCAAGCGAGAAAAAATGAAAACGTTTTTAAAACGGTGTTTGGCGCAATAAAGACAAAAAACAGAAATGAAAGTGATTTTTTGGTTTAGTATAAAATGAGAGAGAAATGAAAAACAACTTTTAATCGTTTTTCATTTTTTATTTTCATTTTCTCTTCTAAGAGACAGGAATATTAATGGATTTTCTTATATTAAAAATAATCTCTTAATAAAATTATCAAACACATTTTTAAAAATAATTTCTGTCTAAAATTAAAAACGCTTTTATTTTTATTTTCATATAAAAAATAAAATTATTTTAAAATGAATTCTAAACATATCTTTTTAATTTTTAGGTGATTTTATACAAATATATAAAATCTGACGTACCCGCGTGTTAAATTTTTTTTTTTTTTCAAAAGATGCGTTCAAAGTTTGGAGCAAGACCGAACAAGCATTTCTGACAAAAACTCTCTCCTTTTCAATTCGACTCGATTCGTTAACAATGATGGATTTGGACCCAGATGATATCTTCAGAGACGAAGACGATGACCTCGGCAATGAATTCTACGAGGTTTTTTATTTTTTTATTTTTTATATTTATATCAAATTTCATTTTCATTTATGAAAATAACTTGCCCATTTTCCTTTCTCATTAAGACAACAATACGTTCTAGTGTTTGATATTTCATTTTGTTTCCTTTCAGAAAGAAGCAACCAAAGAACTTGCTGTATACCTGGTTGATG
Source organism: Morus notabilis (assembly GCF_000414095.1). Taxonomy (NCBI): domain Eukaryota; kingdom Viridiplantae; phylum Streptophyta; class Magnoliopsida; order Rosales; family Moraceae; genus Morus; species Morus notabilis. The sequence goes on from NW_010364058.1 coordinate 96,728, forward strand.
CTTCCCCAAAAATGTTCTCCTCTACTTCTCCAAACGTGAGTTTGTAATACATACATACATACATATATATACATACATACATACATATATATATATATATATATATATATATATATCTCCAAACGTGAGTTTGTAATACATACATACATATATATATATATAAATATGTGTGTGTATATATTTTCTGTTTATATTCTAACTTAGTTGCATTTGGTTTCACCATTTGGTTCATGAATAGAAAGTTTGAGTAGAAATTTAAATTTTTGTAAAACATTATAGCAAACATTTTTAAATTGTTGTTCAAACCTGCGGAAAAAAGGGGAAAAAGAGCTTTTGCTATTAATTTGATGGTTATTTATTCCTTGAACTATGCAAAGTGGATTATTTAGTCTATGTTTGAACTAGGTGTACCGTGCTCTCAATAAGTTTTCAAATTTTTGTTTCAAGCTTTGATTACTTTGTTGAAGGGATTGTCAAATTTGCCATGTTCTGGCTTTGGGCGTCCTAATTTTTCCATGTTCTGTGAAACTTTTTCTAACGTCTCTTCATTTGTCTGTATTGGCAGGAGGATGGCAAGGATGAGACTCATTTCGATGTGGCTCTCAGTTGCATCTCACAGTCACTGAAGACTCAAATTATCAATAGGTCGTATGATGAAGTTGCTATATGCTTCTTTAATACGGTAAATTGTTGACTCTGTTTAAGCTAAGCATAATGTTTTGGCCATCTGAAAGACTGAAACTTATTCATCGGTGGACACGTCTAAGTCTCTTTTTTACAACATAAAGCTTCACCAATTCTTATTGGGGTTTTTTCTGCTTACTCATTTGATCTGTTTGTTCACTTTACATATTCTTAATGGTGTTTTTTCTTGCTTTTCAATCATAATCTTGAAGTTTTTGCTTTGTGTTCCTTTCTTCTACTTGTTAGAAGTCGATTTGTGTAGTTACACCTTGAGCAGAGTTTCAAGTTTGTAGAATGATAGGACTGCCTCTAGTTTAAGCTCGGCTGGTTTTCGGACAAACCTGTATTTTGTCATCGCCTGGTTGTTGCTGAGTAGGCAGAATTACTCCTAGAGGGTTAGAAGCTGTCTCTGTCTTTTGAATGTGTAGCTGAAAGTACCCTTTTGGCATTTTTTTTTATTTCCTGTTCTTGGTTCTTCCTTTTATTTTATCATTTTTTGAATCTCTTGTATGTCTGACATGTGTGCCTTTTTTTTTTATTGACACAAAAATTATAAGAATTGCAATTATGCATGGTATTTAGTCGTTACATTCCATCAGTAAGATAGCATCACTAAAGGACTTGGACAGAATTCAAAAATGCATACGAAGCACGCTCAAAATTACAAAATTGTGTGCTTTTACTCCCCTCTCTATGAGAAAATCGAAGATATAATATAGACGTTAGATCGTGATAGCTGCAAGGCGACTTTTTTTTTTTTTTTTTTTTTTTTTTTTATTTTTTTTTTTTTTTCCCCCCCCCCACCCATCCACAACCATGTTTATATGTTGTCTTCAATTCTGAAGATCTTTGCAGCCAAATATGATCTTTCAGATAAACTGTTTTATAGTACAACAAATTCTAGTTATTATTATTCTCTCCCATTTATGTTTTATGACTCATTTGCAGAGGGAAAAGAAGAATTTACAAGACTTGAATGGCGTCTATTTGTTTAATGTTGCTGATCGAGATTATTTAGACAGGCCAACAGCTAGACTAATAAAAGAGTTTGATCTTATAGAGGGTAAGAGCTGGAGTGGACATTTTTCTTGTGTTGTTATATGATGTGCCTCTCGTTGAGAGGCACTAAGAATATCAACAACTTTAGCCCTTTTGGCTTGTATTGATGATTCAGAAGAACAATCAAATATTGATTCAAAAGAACAATCAAATATTGACGATTCAGAAGAACAGTCCTTTTGGCTCTTATTGATGATTCGAAAGAACAATCAAATATTGATTCCCTCAACTAAATTGTTTTGTGCTTTTTTACAAGTATCTTCAGGAAAATAGTTTATGAAGTTGTAAAATAAGACTAAATAAATTAGAACAATGTGGCCCGGTATGTTTTTTGGCTTCAAATTTTTCTGGTTGGTCCTCCTTTATCTCCTTTGTGCTGTCCTTTTTTCTTTTCCTCTGCCATAAAAGCTCCACGCTTCTTGTAGACAAAATAAAGCTGTTTGGAAATTTTTTTTTTCAACATTTTCTTTTGGTACATAATTAGTGTTGAAATTTTCCTAAAGCTTCTGAAATAGAAATACTTATAATTAGGTTTGAAATTTATTGCTTGCTCTTTAACTAAAAAAAAAAAAAAAGTGTTTTCGATTTACGAATTACCTCCAGATTCCAATACAGGAAAAATGCTAAAACCAAAACGTAAACAGTATGCAATGATGTGGATTTGGATTTAGCACTCTTGATTTTGACTTTAATGTTATTTGTCATTTTTTCATGACTAATCCTTGAGATATCATTCCTTTTCATTGATCTCATTTTTGGTAAGATTACTTAACTTTGATTTCATTTGTGATGGTAATGATTTATAATGTCTGTGGATACATTTTACTTCTGCGAGCAATATAGTTTCTTTTTGACTGTGTGCCCTTGGTTGGAGCATTAAATCAGAGCCTTACATCCTTTAGGAAATAATTTTTCTCTCAGAGTCATTTACGAAAGAAATTGGAAGTAAATATGGTATTGTCTCCGGGTCTCGAGAAAATTCTCTTTACAATGCACTCTGGGTAGCGCAGGCACTGCTGCGGAAAGGGTAAGACTATCCTTCTTGTTGAGTTTCTCTGTTCTTTTTTTGAAAACATAATTTGCATAAAAGAAGGGATATGCAAGGTTTTTGCAGACCTAGACCTCGTGGCTTCTTGCAGTAAATTTTATATATATATATAATTTTTTTATATAAATATATATATATATATATATATATGTATATATATATGTATATATGTATAGAGAGAGAGACACACACACGCACACACACATATATAAGATTCTCATAGTAAATATTGAAAATACTCTCAGGTCTGTAAAGACTGCTTGTAAGCGAATGCTTCTATTTACTAATGAAGATGATCCTTTTGGGAGTTTCAAGGGTGCTTCGAAGATAGATATGATAAGAACAACATTGCAGCGGGCGAAAGTATGTTTTGCATGAAATCACTGTCTAATGGATATTGAAAATAGAAAGTTCATATTTCTTATATATTTATATATTTTTTGTTTGCTTTATAAAGGATGCACGAGATCTTGGCATCTCAATTGAACTTCTGCCATTGGGTCGGCCCGAGGAAGAATTCAACGTTTCTCTGTTCTATGCTGTATGGCATTGGCTTCACTTTTATTTTCTTCATTATCTTTCATGGTGCTCGAGCCCTAGAATCTTACCACTATAAACTCCATATGTTCCAGGATTTAATTGGACTGGAAGGTGATGAGCTTGCTCAATTTATTCCCTCAGCAGGAGAAAAGTATGCCTTCTTTTTCCAGACGTGTGTGTGTGTGTGTGTGTGTGTTTTATTTGTTTTTGTCTTTCTCTAGCCCTTTCAGGTTGTTCCTTTATGCAGCCCCAGAAAACAACTTGTTTCCTCTATTTTCTGGTATATTTCAACCATTTGATGTTGGATGGATATCTTGCATGGAACAAAGTAACTAATTAAGTCAACGGCTGATCTAGTTTTTTAGTTTGAATCATTCATCTATTAAGTATCCTATGCAGTTGTAGAACAATCATGTGAATAGGTATATAATTTGATCATAGTGTTGAAATGGGATTTCTCATGGTACATAGTGGTTTGCGGTTGTGTAGGCTATTCTTGTGGTGGGTAAGTTGATCTAATGGTTGAGTAATGTTTAATGAGCTTGTAGGTTGGAGGTCTGGATTTGGAGAAACAGGCAGAAAACTAAATAGGGGAGAACTTAGGAGAGAGAAAAGTATAGGCCTCATGATAGGAACATAAGTTGTATTCTTGGCATGGAACAAAAAATTCAAAGTGTAGAATTCAACTTGCTCTCTGAAGTCATTTTGAATATTGACGAGTTTTGTAACTATTTTGATTCGTTCTCAATTATTTCTACTTATTGCATGGAAAGATCAGCCATAAGAAGATAGGCTTTAGCTTGTTACCACACCTTGGTTCACATTCTAAAACAAGGATAAAGAAAAGTCTTTCTTTTGAGTATGCTCTGCATTCATTGCTTGTTAAAAATGGCGGATTACATATTTGAGAATCATGGGGCGATACTCAAATTCAAAATTGTTATTTGTTGTTTGGTTTATCACATATAATCGTTTATCTTGTTTGATTTTGAATTTCGGTTGGACAGAATTATTTGTTATTTATATTGAAGCGTTGCAATGTAAATTCTTAAGTACCAACTTAATTTTTCTTTTTACAATTTTTTGCATTTTGACACATAAGAAATGAGTAACTCAAAATTCCTAAAGGTCGTTAATATTTGCAAACCAATAGTAAATGAGCTGATTTTTGCCAGCGTATGAAATGGGCAAAGGTTTTCTAAGCAGGTTTTAAGATAGTTATATTAGTGCTAGTTTGTTTATTACTAATTTTCAAGGCTTCCACATTTGTTATACAAATTGATTTTTTTCCCAATTTCAGATTGGAGGATATGAAAGATCAGCTTAGAAAGCGCATGTTCAAAAAGCGCATAGTTAGAAAAATCAATTTTTTGATTGCCAATGGACTATCGATTGAACTGAACACATATGCCTTGATTCGTCCCACTGTTCCTGGTATGCAAGTCTTACCATCTTTTTATAATTAGTTATTATGCAAAGCTCGGCCTTTGCATGTCTTTTGTTATTTTTGGTTAATAATATCTGTTCCTTGCCTCTGATATATAGGAGCAATTACATGGCTGGATTCTGTCACTAACCGCGCTTTAAAGGTGATTTGTCGGCAACCTTTTGTTTCCTTGTATAGGAAAATATCAGGGACAGAAAGAGAGAATAACTCTCAGTTTTTTCTTTTTAATTCCAGAGAATAGAACACACTTAAATAGAAAAGGAGAATACACGTTAAACCCTAGGATCCCACATAATCAGGGATTTTATTCTATTCTTTGATTCTTTCCTAGTTTATTCAAATATCAAATCCTAACTTCACAATCTTGATTTGCCGACACTCTCCCTCAAGTTGGTGCAAATATATCAATCATGCCCAACTTGCTCACTTGAAGTTCGAATGACTGTCTCAACAGGCCCTTAGTCAAAACGTCTGCCACTTGCTGTGTAGTGGGTACAAATGGAGTACAAATTATCCCCTCTTCTAGCTTTTCTTTTATAAAGTGTCTATCAATCTCAACGTGTTTCGTCCTGTTATGTAGGACTGGATTGTGAGCAATATTGATTGCTGCTTTGTTGTCACACTACAGTTTCATAGGAAAACTTATTGGTCGCTTAAGTTCTTCCAAAACCCTTCTTAGCCAAAGAACCTCACACACTCCTTGAGCCATTGATCTAAATTCCGCCTCAGCGCTGCTTCTAGCGACTACACTTTGCTTCTTGCTTCTCCAAGTAACTAAATTGCCCCAAAGGAATGTATAGTAGCCTGATGTTGACCTTCTGTCAGTGACCGAACCAGCCCAATCCGCATCTGTATACACCTCAATTCCTCTTTTCTCATTTTTCTTGAAGAAGAGTCCTTTCCCGGGTGTTCCTTTTAGATAACGAAGAACTCAATACACAGCTTCCAGATGTTCTTCATATGGGGAATGCATAAACTGGCTCACCATGCTCACAGCGAAAGCGATGTCGGGACGTGTATGTGACAAGTAGATTAGTCTCCCAACCAATCGTTGGTATCTCCCTGTGTCTACTGGGACGCCATCTTTTACATCTCAGAGTTTAACATTAGCTTCTATTGGAGTATCTGAAGGTTTGCAACCACTCATTCCAGTTTCTTTCAGAAGATCTAGAATATACTTCCGCTGCGAAACTACAATGCCCTTTTTCGATCTTACCGCTTCCATTCCAAGGAAGTATTTTAGCTGGCCTAGATCTTTGATTTCAAATTCCTTGGCTAGGTTCTGCTTCAGTCTACTCATCTCTTCTAAATCATCTCCAGTCAGAATAATATCATCCACATAGACGATCAAGACAGACATCTTGTCTTTGGTAGACCTCTTTGTAAAGAGGGTGTGATCCGATTGCCCTTGTGTATATCCTTGGTTCTTAACAAACTTTGTAAATCTCTCAAACCAAGCTCTGGGAGACTGTTTAAGACCATATAGAGACCTCTTTAGTTTGCACACCTTGGTTCCAAAATTCTCAATGAAGCCCGGTGGAGGTTCCATGTAGACTTCTTCCTCTAAGTCTCCATTCAAAAAAGCATTCTTAACATCCAGTTGATTCAGAGGCCAATCAAGATTAGCAGCAACAGATAAGAGTACCCGAACTGTGTTTAGTTTCGCCACTGGAGAGAAAGTCTCTGAGTAGTCCACTCCATATGTTTGAGTGAAGCCTTTAGCCACCAGGCGAGCCTTGTATCTTTCCAAGGATCCATCTGAATTGTACTTGACAGTAAAAACCCATTTATAGCCAACAACTGTCTTCCCATCTGGCAGGTGCACTTTTTCCCAAGTAGCATTCTTCTCCAGAGCTCTCATCTCCTCGAGGATCGCTTCTTTCCACTCCGGAACATTTAGAGCCTCCTGGACACTATTAGGAATAACCACACTAGACACTTGTGAAATAAAGGCACAATATGAGGGTGAAATATTTTTGTAAGACACAAAATTCGACAATGGATGTTTTGTACAAGTCCTAACACTTTTCCTAAGAGCAATGGGAAGATCAAGTTGACTAGAATGGTTTGACTCAGAATTACTTGGAGGATTATGCTCAGGAATTATTGACGAATCATCCTGAATGTCATGATCTAACCTTTAATAAGACTCTTGGTGGTGCTGGGGAATAGTGTCTCGTCTTTTCTGCGCTTGATACTCCTTTGAATAAACAAGACCTTTAAACTGTTTCGCACACATCTCTGTTGTTTTAGTATTTTGATTCTGAGATGGCATTACCACAGGTTGTCTATTTTCAACATTTAATTCCACTGATTTTCCTTCGGGTTGTTTGTAGGAAACATCATCTTGAGTAAACTCAAACGTTAAACCATCTAGAAATTCATCTTCACTCGAACTCTCCCCCTGAAGATGGGAATTGTTGTAGTAGGGCTGTCCCTCAAAGAACGTGACATCCATAGAAACAAACATTTTTTTGGAAATGGGATCAA
>NW_010364058.1:104243-124228 GCF_000414095.1 Morus notabilis
CTTTAGCTTTAAAACTTATAGCTCTAACAACTTCAAGAAGATGTCTGTTTTTTCTCTCAGCCACCCCGTTTTGTTGAGGTGTATTGGTACAAGAACTTTGATGTACAATCCCTTTTTCAGCAAAAAAATTCCCCAACACATTATTAAAAAATTCTTTGCCGTTATCACTTCGGAAAATTTTAATCTGAGTCTGAAATTGTGTTTGAACCATATTATGGAAATTTTTAAACACTGTTTCAGCATCGGATTTTTCTTTTAAAAGGAAGACCCAAGTGACTCTAGTATGGTCATCAATGAAAGTAATAACCAGCGTGTTTTCCAGAAAAAGTTGACACTCGAGAAGGACCCCAAATATCACTATAAATCATGGTAAATGGTTTCGATTTTTTATATGGTTGTGATGGAAAAACGGCACGATGATGCTTTGCTAATTCACAAGATTCACATCGAAACGTAGAAGGATTTTTATTCATGAATAACTTGGGTAACAAATGCTTTAAATATTGAAACTTGGATGTCCTAATCGATAATGCCATAACATAATCTTACTGTCACTAGAAATAGAAATAGAATTGAAACAGGCCTGTTGATCTTGTCTTCCAAAGGTTGATCCATTATTGAAGAGGTAGAGACCACTATCTAGTCTAGCACCCCCAATCATCTTCCCCGAGGTTAAATCCTAAAATTCACAACGAGAAGACGAAAAATTAACTTGGCAGTTATGATCATGTGTCAACTTACTGATAGACAAGAGGTTATAGGACAAACGAGGAACATGCAGGACATTTTTTAGAATTAGAGAAGGGGAAATGATAACTATTCCTTTCCCAGCAACCGTAGCAAAGGAGCCATCTGCAATTTTAACTCTTTGATTCCCTGTACAAGGTGTATATGAAGAGAAAAATTGCGAATTGCCGGTCATATGATCGGTAGCACCTGAATTTAATATCCAGGAGCCATCTGATTTGGTATAGGTAGCGGCTGCAGTGAAAAAATTACCTGACTGTGCTAGAGAACAAGAGGAGTTAGAGTTTCCTAAAGATTGGGACTGAAACATTTTTTGTAGGTGCTCTATCTGTTCCTTTGTAAAAGGAAGGGATGTTGATGGAGATTCCTGCTCTGGATCCGTGTGGCTTGCTTGGAATGCGCGGAACTCTCCCCCTGACCTGGTGTCACTGCCGGGTCTTTTCTTCAGGTTTGCTGGTTTCCCGTGTAGTTTCCAACAGTTTTCCCGAGTATGCCATGCTTTCCTGCAATGGTCACACCAGGGCCTCTGTTTACCTCCACGCCTATTTCCTTCTGGCTCTGTGCCTCGGAATACAAGGGCAGATCCCTCACCATCTATATTTGGTTCATCAATGTTTTTCAACATCATATGTCGCCGTGCTTCCTCTCTACGTACCTCTGCAAATACCTCTCTTATTGTTGGCAGGGGTCTTTTTCCTAATATACGTCCTCGAACCTCATCAAGATCTTTATTCAAACCAGCCAAGAACACAATTACCCGGCCTCTCTCAACCTTCTTTTTGTACCGAGCACTATCATTAGAGTTTTCCCATTGTTCATCTTCGAACATATCCAATTCCTGCCATACTGTCATCATATCATTAAAGTAGGTCCTTACCTCACGGTCACCTTACTGCATCTTCAACATCCGAGTGTTCAACTCGAACAATTGTGAGTGGTTGTCTAGATCGGAATACGTTTCCTGGACTGCCTCCCAAACGTCATGAGCTGTGGGCAAGAACATGAAGGCCTTTCCAACAACCGGATCCATCGAGTTGATCAACCAGGCAGTCACCATGGAGTTTTCTGAGCGCCATTGCCTGTATTTTGGATCACTGGTGGCTGGAGGTTTTACTTCTCCATTCAAATGCCCATATTTCCCTTTGCCGTCGATCACCAGTCGCACGGATTGAGACCACTCAAGGTAATTCTTTCCATTCAATTTGTGAACGGTAATTTGAAGGGAATTTTCAGAGAAGGAAACTATCGAATTTGACTGTGAAATTGTCCCCGATGAAGCCATACCACTAGTGGCATCTGAAGTGGCTGAACTAGACCCAACCATGGCGGCTTTAAAATTCATAATCGAGCCCTAGGCTCTGATACCATATAGGAAAATGCCCATATTTCCCTTTGCCGTCGATCACCAGTCGCACGGATTGAGACCACTCAAGGTAATTCATTCCATTCAATTTGTGAACGGTAATTTGAAGGGAATTTTCAGAGAAGGAAACTATCGAATTTGACTGTGAAATTGTCCCCGATGAAGCCATACCACTGGTGTCTTCTGAAGTGGCTGAACTAGACCCAACCATGGCGGCTTTAAAATTCATAATTGAGCCCTAGGCTCTAATACCATATAGGAAAATATCAGGGACAGAAAGAGAGAATAGCTCTCAGTTTTTTCTTTTTAATTTCAGAGAATAGAACACACTTAAATAGAAAAGGAGAATACACGTTAAACCCTAGGATCCCACATAATCAGGGATTTTATTCTATTCTTTGATTCTTTCCTAGTTTATTCAAATATCGAATCCTAACTTCACAATCCTGATTTGCCGACACCTTGATTAAATGCAATTACACATTTATTACTGCAAGGTGACAAGAAGGCAAGAACTAATTTGAGATGAATTGGCAGAAGTAAACTAGGCTTAGATGTGTTTGTTTAGCTTCTATTTTTTTATCGTTTTTGGTCTGCTGCTCATTTGACCACCAGTTTTCCCTTTTATTTTTTGCGCTGTTTGCAAGGACGCTTTGTCCTTTGGTTGTATATTTTGATTACTTTTCATTTCAATAAATATCTCTTTCTTATAACTTATTAAAAAAGAAAAAAAAAGGAGGCTTTACTACCTATGCAGCTTCTTGCCTTTTTTTATGAACAATCTATTTTGAAGGGTCGAAGATGAAATCCTTTGGGATAGAATCACGTTTTGGGCTTCTTTGTGGGTGTTTTTTTTAATTTTTTTTAATTTTTTTTTTAATTTTTTATAAACGTGCTTTGAGTTGTGTGTTTTTATTTTGTTGTTTTCCTGCAGAGGCACTGTCCTCATTTAGTCAAAATAATTCAAATAACTTTTTCTTTGTTAATTAAGGAACAAGTAAAGTTTCACATCCACCTATTCTCCCTGAGCTTTATGTTGGTAAATGACACACTCTGTAAGAATATCGATTCGTGCAATGCCCTTCTCCTACCTATGTTCTTCTGATTCATGAAATATTCACTCTAAAAGGAATTTACCTGCTTAGTGGAATGACTCTAATCTGGATTGTTGTACTAATCTTATTATTTGAATGGGCAGTACTGAAGTTGTCTAAGTTGATTTTGTGCAGGCTGAAAGATCTTTCTTCTGTGCGGATACTGGTGCATTGCTGCAGGAGTCTACCAAACGCATTCAGATTTACAAAAAGTAATCGTCTTATAGTGTTTCTGTTAACCAGTCATTTATTAGCTAAATCCTTACTGCCTTTGTACTATTTGATCAAAGAATAATGGAAAACTTCTCGTATTTGTAACAGATTATCAAATGTTTTACTCTAATGTTTTTCTTATAATTGGTTTTTTTTTTTTTTTTTTTTTTTTTTTTTTTTTTTTTTTTTTACACTTAACAAGAAAACTAGGAGTATATTAATTAGAGTATCTGGGTTGAGTCTCAGAATTTTGTATTTAGTATTTTTTTATTTAAATTATGCCTTTTTTTCTTGGTGTCAATTACTAAAACTTTTTTCCTGTTGACACGGTTCTTTATGACAATAGTTGGTATGAAAAATATGTACAATAAGAACAAGTAATTACGAATTATTTATCCTGCATTTGAAGTTCGGGGATCATTGCTGAGATTAACTATTTAAGTTGAACTTTTTTAAGTTCAATTCACGTATTCCAGTTGCATGTATTTTACTGTTACTTCTCTTGTGTGGTCCTCCATCCTTTCTTGAATTGTGTACTTTCATTCTCAGTTTGTGCATCTTACTATTTAGTAAAATCTCATTTCACTATTACATCTACTTTTCAGTGAAACTATCAAGCTTTCAGTGGATGAACTATCGGAAATAAAAAGAATTTCGACTGGAAATCTTCGTTTGCTTGGATTCAAGCCATTAAGTTGCTTGAAGGATTATCACAACTTACGGCCATCAACATTTCTTTTTCCAAGTGATGAGGTGAGAGTTACTGTTTTCGTTGCTTAAGGAATCTTATAAACTTTCTTTAACCTTTAACAATAGAGACTTTCTTTGGCTTCAAGTATCCCGTGAAGGGGCATTGGAAACAGGAATAAATAAGTTGCAAGTGAGATTAGTATATTCTAATTATATAAGGAGAAACAGAAAGGGGTCTTTCTGATTGATTAATAGAACTTTAAATTGGAATTTTGGAAAAGAGCCGTATGGTGATAGAAACAATAGTTTGAAATTTGGTTAGAAGTAGTACAAATTGAGGATTTTGCAAAAGTTTGGGCTGAGTTAGGAGGCTTCTTTGAAATATGTGGGTCCGTTTGTCTCCTCTTATCTCCTTGGTTTCAGTAAGAGTGGGAGAAAGATTTTGAATATTGTTTTTTTGGGATTGTGCTGGGCAATTTGGTTAGAAAGGAATAAAAGGACTTGGAAGATGTCGAGGGCAATGTCAGGTATCTGTGCTGGGCAATTTGGTTAGAAAGGAATGGATATCAATGATCTTTATTGTTAAAGTATAAAACTATTATTAGCCCACCTCTTAAAAGCTTAAGCTTTTGGGATGGATATGTAAACTTACATGGTATCAGAGTGGGAGGTCTTGAGTTCAAATCCCCGTAATTGCACTTTTTATCCCTATTTAAATTGTCATCATGTGTTGGGTCTTTAACATATCTTGGACCTAAATATTCATGTGTTGGGCTTTTTAATTAATTTACCTACACAATTGCCCATTGTCCAGCCCACATGTGAGGGGGAGTGTTAAAGTATAAAATTATTGTTGGTCCACCTCCTAACAGCTTAAGTTTTTGGGATGGATTGGTAAACTAATATTTATGAGAAAGCAAAGTTCACAGGATCCCTTCGGGCATCTTCTGACAAAACCTTTAAGGGTTTTCCTTTTACTTTGCTTGTTTTGAATTGGAAAGATGTGATTGGCTTCTAATTTGGAATCATGTTTGGTTTTAACTACGTTTTTGTTTCTCTAGTGTTCTAGGAAGAGGATACCTTATCCTCTTTTCTCTTGTATTCTACATATTTGATTTTATCAATAAATTCTTTTTTCCTATGAAAAAAATGACTCCTTTTTCTTTATCCCCTAAGAATACTTCATGATTCATTTGATTTATTGAAGTTGTGTACTTAAAAGAAAATAAAAGACATGTATTTGTGCCGAGTGGTAAAGGAAATTAAATGTTAATTCACGAGAAAAATATGAATACTTGCTATACCTAAGTTGCATCCATAACAGACAAGGTCAAGAAATAAAGTGTAGGAAAACTATTAGTTAAATTGCGCTTTATATTAAAGGTGTTGAGATGGGTTAATGGAAACACTGAGAAGGTAAAACTGAATAATGAAAATATCGCATCTAGGCTTTCTGTGATTGGTCGAGTGTAACATTACATATTTCTCTGTCGGAATTTGTGATTTGAAGGGACGAGAAAGAAGTTAATACATTTTCAACAACTTTTGTTCATAGTTCATGCTAGCTGATTCATGGCCTTATTCTTGACTGCAGGATATAATTGGTAGCACACGCCTTTTTATTGCAGTGCATAGGTCCATGTTGCGGCTTAAACGGTTAGTACTTCTAATACAGTTTAAGGTTAGCTGCTAATATGCTTTCATTTTTTGCCAAAAATTGTATACCCTATTTGCAAGGCACTACTCTACCGTGAGCCGTAAAGGCAGACATCCTATATTCTAGTCCCACTGAAAGGATAGTTATTGAGACATGAAATGTCTCATTGGTCTTTGAGCAACACCAAAAGAAAAAGTGGAAAATTTTTATTCAATGATGCATTTTGCAGTGGGAAAAAAAAATTATTTGCACCTGTTTGAATTGCACATGAAATTATTGTCTTGCCCATGGGTGTATGTTATGATGCTAATGAACCATTTCATGATTTAGTCGTTTTCCTTTCTTGCCCCCTCCCCCTTTTTTCTTTTATTCTTTTAGGTTTGGAGTTGCATTTTATGGCAGTTCATCTCGTCCACAACTGGTTGCCCTTGTAGCACAAGTAAGATTTTAATGGCATGTTCCAAACTTCCATAGTGATGCAAAAATAATTGAATAAAATGGTGAGAATGACATAGTTATGGTGGAGTTATATGATTTATTATCTAATAAATTTTCCTGTCAAACCATTTGTCTATTATCAGCATCAAGCAATAATAATAGGGAAATAAAAAAAAGAAAAAACTGCAATTAGATGTTTCTCTTTTGCTCATTTTGTTCTTTAATTTCAAATGCATAAATTGGTCTTGCTCCATTCAAGATAGAAGCCTGACAAGTTAAACCTGTCTCACGTTTGTCTTGTTCATATTGACTGGTTGTTCATGCTTGATAGAAATTTATATCACCCAAGAAACTATTCTTGTTTTATTGGTTCTTGCATCTTCTAAGTCTTCTAAGTCATCTATGCAATTGCGTTTATCTTCCAGAAAACAACAAATTATCCAGTTCTTCTCCATGGTTGTGTGTGTAGTTGGGTGAAGTTGTTTTGGGTTTAGTGTCCATAACTAATATTTTGTCCCACATGGCATAATTTTTTAGATTCAGACTTCTGTTGAGAAAACTACTTGGAGGTTCTCAGCTTATTGTCAAAGAACTGATTCAAATTACTATCATGTAACTAACTGTATTTATCGAGACACCAATAAATCTTAACAGACATTCGTTTTTTTTCTCAAATAAATTTAAGGATGCTTTGTGTTATGTGAAATTGCTCTTCTTTTCTTTTTTCCTTTATTTTAAGAAACGAAATCTTATTAATGAAGATAATTACAAAAAAGTAACACTTTGAAGACAAGAAGTTCTCAAAGAGAACATAGAAAAAGCCAAAAGAACTGAAAAGTTACAAGACACACTAGTGACTCGAACACAATCCAACTTTACATGATCATAGATAAAGGGAATTCCTTGAATGCATTATCCATCGAAACCCATAAGGATGCTGCTAGGTTTTGACATTTTCAAAGAGAAAAGTAGCATCGTGTTCAATCTCATTGAAAATTCTTCCATTGCTTTACATCCAAATGACTCAAAATGTAGCTTGCACCACACACTTCTACATCAATATCGCCATCTTATTGGGGCCAAAACAATGTACAGAAAGCCAGCTTCCCTAGTTAACTTATGCTTTATGTGTGTATTGAAACTCACTTATCTTCCTTATAATGCACAGGAGGAAATAATCATAGCCGGTGGTCAGGTTGAGCCACCGGGAATGCACATGATATACCTTCCATATTCTGATGATATCAGAGACATTGAAGAGGTAAGATATATGCTGATTTAATTGGAGTTTTATGAGTACTGTCTTGTCTAACAAACACTGGCTGGTGCAGCTTCATTCAGATTCAAATGGCACAGCGCCTTGTGCAACTGATGAGCAAATAAAAAATGCTGCTGCTTTAATGAAACGAATTGACTTGAAAGATTTTTCCGTGTGCCAATTTGCAAACCCTGGTATGTTGTTGTTACCACATTGGTACAAAGACATAGAAAAATGGATAACATTCAATTTATAGTTTATGTATGTTTATGTTGTGTTGCTGTGTATCTTGTATAATTCTTTGGTTCGGAAGTAATCAAGGGCCAATATGTTTGTCATCTCCTAACAAAGTCATGGGAGGGGAGATCTTAATGCATCTTACGAAACTTCATTTAGTTTTATTGACCTCGACGCATTACTGGGCCATTCTGAAATGTCCTTGAGCCAAATGGATAATAGGATTGGTTATGTGATACCCAAAGCCTCTGCTCAAGTACCTAGGGTATCTAGGATCACTCCTTTTGTTTTGGTTCCTAATGTTTTTATCAGTGGAGTAATGAAAATCGTTGTGAAAGTTTAGCCCTGACTTGAACATGCAGGTTCTCAAATTGCATTAGTAATTAAGTGGAAACAGTTAATCACTTCCCCCATACCTGAAGTTGTTTCTTGTGCAACAATTGTAAATTTATCATGTTTAGATAAATATATACCTGTACTCATTCATATTAGAGATAAATAGGTCACAGCTTTAATGCTAACTGCAGTATTTGTCAACTTTTCTCTTGCTTTCTATGTTTGGGTTTGCTGCCTGTATGGAATGTTTATGAACTTGATAGATACGGTTCGAGTTCTAATGAAAAAGTGAACACCAAGTTGCTTACTGAGCAGTGCTGCTTTTAGTTTTTTCACCAATTATAAAATTCTTAAGTATTCATGTACCATCTTTATCGCAGCCTTGCAGAGACACTATGCAGTGTTACAGGCTCTGGCTCTGGAGGAAGATGAGATTCCTGATATCAACGATGAAACCGTGCCTGACGAGGAAGGCATGTCTAGGTAAGAAAGATTCTTTGATTTCACCTGGGCCTTTAAATGCATTGTTACTTCTCCTTTTTCCATCGTCGCATCGCCTTGCATATGCTTGCACGATAATCAACTCAAATGGGAATCTGCATACCATAAGTCACTGCTTCAGAATATTAAGAAAAATAATGTTGTCTTTTATGTATAGCCAATAATGTTTTTAAATGGTACAAAGTTGATGTTGTTGTACATCTGTTCACAGACCGGGAGTTGTTAAATCCTTGGAAGAATTTAAGCTTTCTGTCTATGGAGAGAATTACCAGGAGGAAAATGGCCCCGGAAAGGCAGTTGATGCCTCCAAAAAGAGAAAGGCAGCTGCGGAACTTGCAGCTAAAGAGAGTGCAATCCACGACTGGGGTGAACTTGCAGACAATGGAAAGGTTTGACACTTGCTTTGTTGTTTTTGCTTCAATACTTGTGCTTATAACTTGCAGTTGCACCGAACATAATATGGTCAGCGATTCGGGTTAGGTAAAAAATTTAACAAAGGAAATTTAGGTTTCTTGAGATTTCTGTGGAGGGAATCGCTGAAATATCACATCTTGTGAAACAGATGGTTGGCCTAAAGAACATTCTCAAAATAGATATTCTCATGTTAGCAATGTGTTTTAAGTGTTTTTTTCTTTATTTGGTATCTTTTATGGCAATTATTTCTTCTGAATATCAGAAGTTTTGACGGTAGTTTCTCTCAAAAGAAAAGCAGTTTAGGCTTAGTTGAGAAAAGAAAAGAAACCCCACAAAGAACTTTGAATGTTGCAGTTGGAAGGTTTTGATAGTAGCACAGTTAAAGTGCTACCTTGTTAAATTTCAGCCTGTAAAAGGCCACTTTAGTCATGTTTCTTGTTTCATTTGCAGTTGAAGGATTTGACAGTAGCACAGTTAAAGTGCTACTTAACGGCACACAACCTTCCTGTTGCCGGTAAGAAGGAAGCTTTGATCAGTAGGATATTAACTCACATGGGGAAATGAGTGAGTTCGGGTTTTGCATTTTCCGTCTAAAACGTCTAAATCGATATATAGAACACAGCAATTTGGTGGTCCAGTGATGCAAGCTTTTGGGGTTAGTCAAAGACTCAAACATGAAAATGAAGTCGCAGTTTTCTAGTTATGAATGAAGTATGAACTTAAAGTGGTTTGCATTTGTAAGAATGTTAAAGAGTTCGCGTTTTTTTTTTTTTTTTTTTTTTTTTTTTTTTTTTTTTTTTTTTTTTTTTTTTTTTTTTTTAAGAGAAGAAAATCAAATGAGGCAAAGCATCGTCAATTTTGGGTTGTAAATGGATGTTTACAATAACACATTGCTGAAGCTGCTTACTTAATGGAAAAATGTGTTTTTTTTTTTTTTTTGCTCTTGGAATTAGTTTGGTATTTTGACAAATCTGTTTCTTGTGGAAATGAAGCTCTATAAAAGTAATCATAAGCATTTAAATTAGTGCCATTTTTTTATAAATGCAGTTGATACAGGAAAAAAAAAATGTTACTGTTGGTGTTGTGAAAAAACAAATTAGATTATCGCTTAGTCTTGATGGCACTTGAGAATTGCAACATTCAAGTGGCAAGAGAACAAGTCACTGAAAGATCAATTGAAGTTCCAAATTGTGGTTTCATTATTCTTGACTCTTTTCAACATTATTAGACACCTCAAATGACAAACGGGAATTTACCTATTGTCTTGCATAAGTTTTCCATACAACTAAAATTTGAAGAGCATGATTTTTTTTTTTTGTTTTTTTGGTGCGACTGGACAAATTATTCAATTGAATCACTTTTTTTTCTTATAGAAATCTTGGGAACCAACAAATGGAATTTGAATGGTTTAAAAAAGATGAGTCCAGTTTCACACAGTCAACAATAAGTCCAGTATCACGTAGCCTTGGGCCGAGCAAGTTCTATATCTATTCTCTCGTTAAGAGAGTTAATATCTATTCTCTGCTATAAACGCGTCTAGAACTCGTTCTAAAATAATTTTATTTTTTATATAAAAATAAAAAATGAAAACATTTTCAATCTTAGATAGAAATTATTTTTAAAAATGCGTTTAATAGTTTTATCAAGAGGTTGTTTTCAGTATAAAAAAAAACTCATTAATGTCTTTGTCTATTTGCTCGAGAGAGGAGAAAATGAAAATAAAAAATGAAAAACGATTTTTAAACATTTTGACACATGTCCATTTTTCTTTTCTTTTTCCTTTCATTTATTTTCCTTTTCGTCCACCTCACTCTCTCTCTCTCTCTTCACTCCTATACTCACTCTCTCTCCCGTGTTTGCTTCAAAATCAACCGGATCTCGAACCAAAGAGGAATTTTGAAGAGTTTTCAACGTCAAGAGAAGGATTTGAGGTAAGATCTCTGAAAAACCTCTCTTCAATCTTGGATTTTAGATATTAGAAAACCCATTTTGGTTCAAAACGGATTTTGATGGATTTTGACTAAAAACATGGAAGAAATTTAGGATCTCGGGTTCTTTGGACTTGATTTAGTACCTAGAACCCGGATTCAGGTGTTGTCCCTTGAGATATTTAATTTTGGGACTGGATTTGTAGGTTTTTAAACTGATTTTGTGAGTTTTCTCGCACTGGTGTTCTTCACCGGTCGACCTGTGCGATCGACCGGATTGCATTGGCCTCACCGGTCGACCTGTTCAGTCGACCGGATTGCACACCACCAGTCGACCGGTGGTGTTGCACTGCTCTGTCACCGGTCGATCGGTGTACACGGGGTTTGACCCTGTTTGGCCTGAAAGTGCTGTTTTGACATCTGTTTTCGAGGAGGACCCAAATTAGCTTCATTTGGGGACCTAGAGTAGATGGATGAGCATCTTTAATCCATGTTTTGAGATTAATTACCCTTGGAATGGTGATTTGAAACATGAAATTGATTAGGGCACACTAATATGAAATCTTGGTATATAATTGAGATTGAATTACTTTAGGAATGAGAATTGAATCCTAAAGTATTGTCTTGTATCAGTGTTAGCTTAGGACTCGGATTGAGTAGCTTGAGCAAGCGGAAGCCGGAATAGTGCACCGCTAGCCACAGGTTTGATATTTACGAGGTAGGATTTCTTCCCTTTTTCCTTGTGAGCCTGATTTCCAAAAAGAGTTTTGGCCTTACAAATGTTTTAAAGAAAAAGGGCTTGTTTGCGAAAGAAAAGTATTTAAAACCCATGGCTTGTGTAGTTCATGGTACCTATGGCTTGTTGTAGTACATGGGACCATGGCTTGATGTAGTTCATGGGACTCATGACTTGTTGTAGTACATGGGACCATGGCTTGATGTAGTTCATGGGACTCATGGCTTGTTGTAGTTCATGGGGCTCATGGGTTTTTTTTGTTTATGAGATTATAATAAACGATTTCATAAAGTTTAATGAATGATTTATTAAGATAAGAGATCTTGCGAATCGGTAAACCAACTGATGGCCAAGATAGGATGTGGAGAGTGCATCCTTGGGGGCACAACCCGAAACTTGGCCCGGGGGTAATATGGCTTGTGCATGTGGTTGTGTAAGTAATTTATCCTAGAATAAATTACTTGTTGATGCCTGTAATACGGAGATTTTCAGTTATATTTCCTTTGAGAAAAAGGATGTTAAGTTCTAGCTGTTGTGTTGGAACTGAATGACTTATTTTATTTTCTTATCCATTTATTTATTTACTCGCTCATTTATTTATAAAGTTATTTGAAATTATATCCTACTGGGCCTTTCGCTCACGTTTTATTATTATTATATATATATATATATATGTGTGTATATTAAACCCCTCCCAGGCGACTCTAGGAGCGGTGCGGAGTGGCTGAATTATTTGCTACCGTTCGATCAAGTGGGTATTGTGTTCATCCTCTTGGATATATGTAAGAATTTGTAAACTCTGATATTTGGATTCCTAGACTGTGGATGATGTCTGTAATGTTCTATTTACATGTCATGTATGTACGGTAATGAGATCATGTGGACAAATCCTGAGTTTAGTACAGTGTGAGAGGCTTGAGTTTTTAGTCTTTCCCTTGCAATTTATTTTAATTAAGTGTGGGGCTCGTTGGGAAGTTCCTTTATTATCACGCGTTTAACCCCTAATCGAGCTCCATGTCACCGATCTTTGCCCCCGGGGCGTGACAGAGTAGTATCAGAGACTTAGGTTAAGAATCCACAGGATTGTACATACATGTGTGACATCAGGAATCTACTAAACAGTCTAGTTTCTTTTTAGTTAAAGGAGATGTCACTGCGTCGTAGGTCAGTTAACAACCCGGTACCACAGAATCAAGAATTCATGGATG
The DNA here is from genome assembly GCF_000414095.1 of Morus notabilis. Taxonomy (NCBI): domain Eukaryota; kingdom Viridiplantae; phylum Streptophyta; class Magnoliopsida; order Rosales; family Moraceae; genus Morus; species Morus notabilis. Next base: position 117,064 of record NW_010364058.1, read on the forward strand.
CCATGTATGCTGCTTTCCAAGGAATGGCCACTTGAGCTCAGAATGAGTGACCGGCCGAGGATAGGAAGCAGGGTTATTTTCGGAAATTTAGACGTGCACCAATCCCCACGTTTAATAGTGAGGGAGGACCTCAGGAAACGGAGTACTGGTTTGATTCCATCGGGAAGCACCTGAACACCATGGGAATACCAGAAGAGTATTGAGTGGAATTCACGGTGTATAAGATGGAAGGTCAAGCAAGTACTTGGTGGAAGCAAGTGAGAAGAAGGCTTGATGTTGCGAGAATGACCTGGGAACAGTTCGAGACCATTTTTAATGAGCAATACTTCGCTCAGAGCTATAGCGATGAAAAGGCAATGGAGTTTATGTCCTTGCTTCAAGGTGATATGTCGGTGAGGGAGTATGAGGCAAAATTCAATGACTTGTCCTGCTTTGCGCCATCCCTTGTGGAGTTTGAGCATTTGAAATGCCTGAAATTTGAGAAATGTCTCAAGACTTCTATAAGGAGACCCTTAGTGGCTCTAAGGATCCAAAATTTTTGAGACTTGGTGGTTGCTGCTATAGAGTATATCAAAGGTTTTATGAAAATTTTTGATATACACGATCCGCTACCGTCACGCTTCTGCATCCGAATTCAATTCAGAAACCAACAGTTGATACTCTAGTAGAGCAAAAAGTTAAGGTAAAATATGTTTTGGTAGTCAATGAGTTCACAGAGGTGTTTCCGGAAGGTTTAGCAGGGTTACCACTGAGAAGAGAGCTTGACTTTGAGATTAAGTTAGTACCTGGTACAACTCCTATTTCTAAGACACCATACAGATTGGCACCATTCGAGTTGAAAGAATTGAAGGTTCAGTTACAGGAATTAGTGGACAAAGGATTCATTAGACAGAGTTTTTCTCCCTGGGGTGCTCCAGTCTTATTTTTGAAGAAGAAAGATGGGACAATGAGGCTGTGTATGGATTACATGGAGCTGAATAAGGTGGCAGTAAAAAATTAGTACCCTTTGCCTCAGATTGATTTTTTGTTTGAGCAATTACAGGGAGCCACAGTATTTTTCAAGATAGATTTATGATTTGTATATCACCAGTTGAGGATAAAGGATGATGATGTACCAAAGACTGCCTTCCATACGAGATATAGGCATTATGAGTTCTTAGTTATGGCATTTGGATTGACCAATGCTTCAGTAGTGTTTATGGATATGATAAATAGAGTATTTAAGTATTTCTTAGATAACTTTGTGATCGTTTTCATTGACGACATCCTTATCTACTCTCATTCAAGGGAGGAGCATGCTGAGCATCTAAGAATAGTACTAAGAACTCTTAAGGAAAAACAATTGTACGCCAAGTTTAAGAAGTGTGAGTTTTGGTTGGAATGGGTAGCATTTCTCTGGCAGGTGGTCTCAAACGATGGAATTCTAGTGGATCCTAATAAGATTGAGGTAGTGACAAAGTGGCCCAGACCAAGTAATGCCTAAGAGATTTGTAGTTTTCTTGAGTTGGCAGGGTATTACCGGAGGTTTGTTGCGGGATTTGTAAAGATTACTGATTACGCCCAAACGTGTACAAAAACAAGCGGTCAATTATAGTACAATTTGAACGGTCGATCCTACGAGGAGGTGTTAAATTGAACAAGAAATGACTAGCAAATAAAAAGCGTTAGGAAAGTAAGCAATGCAACAAAGAAAAGAAATGAGTGTTTTTGATGTTTTTTTTGAACAATTTAAAATGGAGAAAACTCAATAATAAAAAAGTGGTAAGGCATTGAGAATCCTCCATATGCTTTATTCACCTATTCGGATTTTGATTCATAAATTGACTCAATTGAAAGTTTCACATCCCAAACAATCAATCAGAAAATAAATATTTGAAGAACATATGAATTAAAAATGTATTCGAGTAAATAAAATTCTAACGTTTAAAACTAGAAAAAACTATCTTATGAGAAATTTAAAAGCGACAATATACCGTTGGCAATATTACAGTAAAAGACTACTCATAAAACAATACCTATCAATATATAATATAATACAACAATCACATAAAAAGAGCTTGACTAGATTTATATAAAAGTTGACAATAAAATATATTGATAAGAGGAAGAAATATGATAAAAGAAAATTATTTACTCAAATGTATAAAACTTACAAACCATTGGAGAATCAAAATCCAGACAAGTTCACTACACATATAAGATCATCTCTAGCCTCACCTAAATACTCTAGCCTAGCTTGCACATAATTCCCATAAAATTCTAAAAAGAAAGTATGAGAATAAGAACAAGAAAATAAGAGAAAATGTGTGATAATTTAGGCTCTAAAATCAACAACCTAATACACTTTAGAAAGTCCCAATTTATAGTGTTTTCGGAATGGGAAGAAAAACTATCAACAGAAAATAAAAAGGTAAAAACGGATCCCAATAAATTAGAATTTACAAGGCTTAACTTTGAGAATAAAGGCTGATAATGGGGGAGAAAAACCATCACAACGGACACAAACGCATCTGGCTGAAGAATCCCAACGGGTGGGGCACATGTCGTGCGACGAGAGGCTGAGAGGAGTAAGTGGCCGACATCTGGGTCCCATATGGACACATGACGCAAGTGGATTCGAGGACAGGGAATAAGTGCTGCACAGCTGGGCCCACTCGGAGGAAGACTTGACACGCGCTTGAGAGAAACTCGCTGGGGACGAAGTCGTGCGCACCAAACGCGCGTATGCGAGAGAGCTTCTGGACCCCACTGGACACGTGGCGGGAGATGGTAGGAGGGCTGCTGAACGGCGGGACCCACGCAGAAGAAGAAAGGAAGCGTGCCTGACGTGCGCGTGAGAAGAACTCACCCGGAGGGAACGGCTGTGCGTGCCAAGCGCGCGTATGCGCGGGGACAGCTGGGCCCCACGGACGTGTGACGCACCAGACGGCGACACGTGGCATCGCCGGGAAACTCACGCGGCTCGATTCCAATTGGCTCGGTTCGGCGGACGGCTGGCTGAAGGGCTAATGGGCTTTGGGCTTCTCTTGTTTTCTTTATAGTTTTGGCCCAAATGTCTTATTTCCCTACGAAACAAATTAAATTAAATTAAAATCAAATACTTCCACAAAATATTAATTCCACGAAAATATTTAATTAAAACTTAATTTATTTAGCAATTATGAACAATTTAGGTGCATATTCATGCACTTATCAATTACCTATCCTCTTACACAGTTAACTAGAAAGAATGTACAGTTTCAATGGTCTGATGCATGTGAGAGTAGTTTTCTAGAATTAAAGCACAGGTTGGTGACAGCTCCAATTCTTACCATTCCTATAAGTGATAAAGGGTTTCTAGTGTATTATGATGCCTCTAAAAATGTTTTAGGGTATGTTACGATGCAAGATGGAAAAGTCATAGCTTATGCTTCTCATGCATTGAAGGATTATGAGAAGAATTATCCCATTCATAATTTGGAGTTAGCAGCCGTTGTATTCACACTGAAAATATGGAGGCATTATTTGTATGGTGAGTGATGTGAGTTTTATACCAATCATAAGAGCATAAAGTACTTCTTCACCCGAAAGGAGCTAAATATGACGCAAAGGCAGTGGTTGGAGTTGATTAAGGATTATGATAGCATCGTCAACTACCATCCTAGAAAGGCTAATATGGTGGCAGATGCTTTGAGTCGCAAGTCTTCAGAGTGCATAGCGGCTATGTCACTGATTTAGATATCGCAAAAGACGTACATAAGTTGCAATTACAGATTGTACCTTATGGATTGATTGAGAGATTGTCTGCAATGACACTACAGCCTACATTACTGGAGAAGATTAAGCAGAGTCAAAGTTCAGATCCTTATTTGTGTCGGTTAAGGAAAAAGATATAGGTATGAGAGAGTAAGAGCTTTCAGATTACAAGTGATGGAGTAGTAAGACTTGGAACTAAGCTATGTGTTCTAAATGATAGTGAATTTAGGAGGAAAATAATGGAAGAAGCTCATAACACTCCTTATTTAATACACCCCGGTACTAGCATGATGTCAAAGGATTTAAAAGTTCATTATTGGTGGCCAAATATGAAGAATGATGGTGAAATTTGTGGGAGAATGTCTCACTTGTTAGCAAGTTAAGGGTGAGCACCAAAGATCAGCAGGTACATTGCAACCTCTTGAGATTCCACAATGGAAATGGGAAGATATTGCAATGGATTTTGTGACTAGGTTACCTAGGATGAGGAATGGGTATGACTCGATCTAGGTAATCGTTGATAGATTGACTAAGTCAGCCCATTTCCTTCCAATTCACACCAATTACTCCATGGAGCAGTATGCACGAGTGTATATGAGGGAGATTGTGACACTACACGGAGTACTAATGACTATTGTTTCAGACCGAGGCTCTCAATTTACTTCTAACTTTTGGAAGAGCTTACATAGAGCTATGGGAACTAAGTTGATTTTCAGTATTGCATTTCATCCTAAGACAGCTGGCCAGTCTGAGAGGACTATTCAGATTTTGATGGATATGTTGAGAGCATGTGTTCTAGACTTTTAGAAGTCTTGGGATGAGTATCAACCTTCAGACTACCATTGGTATGACACCTTATGAGGCTTTGTATGGTAGGAAATATAGATCTCCAATACATTGGGATGATATGGGTGAAAGAAAGTACCTTGGTCCTGAATGGGTGCAAAAAACTAAAGAGGCAATTCAAAAGATCTACAAGAGAATGTCGGCCGCTCAGAGTAGACAAAAGAGCTATACAAATGCTAAGAGAAAAGATGTGGAATTTGAAGTAGGGGACAAAGTTTTCTTAAAAGTTGCACCTATGAAAGGTGTTGCAAATAATTTGACTATGCTTGCAAGTGCACAAGTTGTACAAGTAATAAAGTGGTCCTAAGACCGATATCGTCCCACGAGGATCGACGTTAAGAATGTAAACTAACTATTGCGAATATCATATCTTACTTTATCTAAGCGATCAAATTTGGATGTGATAAACTCAAAGAAAAACTAAAATAAAGGAAAACTAAATCAAAAGAAAGGATGACAGTAATGAATAACACGCGCTGAAATTAAAACAAGAAATCAATATAATAGCAATGCTAGGGTCTTGACTTCACTCTATTGCGATTATGTTTCTCCGTAGTAATGTGCCTAACCTAACTCAACGTTCTCAAGAACCTAGAGTGATGTGTATCCTTATACCCTCTCTCGAGTGCCGCATAAAGAATGTGTAGGTGATCTCAAGCCTATATCTCTATACAACTATTCACCCCTACCTTCATTAAGTTCCACTCTAGAAATAATTCCTGGAATTCCACTTCTCAATTTCACAACCTAAAATTGTTTCGGCTACCTAGGCAATGTTTATCTCTCGACCTCACACCAACCTAAGTTGTTCTACCCGTTTCTTGATTGCTTGAACTTTCCCTCTTGAGTATTAATCCTCACAATCTAAATTTGCCCAATTCATAATCTCACAAAGCATAGCAATCTGTAAATCATAGATTTGGCAGCAACAATTCAAAATAGAACACAAAAGAAACGAAGAGCTTTAATTAAATACACATTAAAATGTCGAAACAAATATCACAAATAGAGATTAATCTAAACCCTAACAAATAAGAAAATTAGCCACACATCATGTGGCTCACAATCTCCAAATAATATTCGAAATCTAGAAAAATACAAAAAGAAAGAGAAGAAGAGAACGAAGAACGCTTAGAATTCTTGAAGAATCCCTCCAATTTCCCTCTGGAATCCTCTCCAATTCATATTTTCTTCCTTTGCAATTTTTGTTTTCATTTTTCTCCGTCTCTCTTCAATTTTTAGCCTCTCTTCCTTATATTCCACGTCCAACACATCCCCAAGAAGCCAATTCTGACTTTCCATAAAAATCCCCGTACCAAACTAGGGCAAAACGCGTGTTTCTAATAAAATCGGGTAACTCAGGCGACATATCCCCTAGAATAGGTGACATATCGCCTAAAGGCAGCGACATATCTCTACAAGGGAAGCGACATGTCACATCCCTCGCTGGTCCTTCGCATAGGTTTGCTTGATTTTGCTCCTTTCTGAGTCGCATCGCCATCTGAAGGTGCCATATCGCCTCGTTCTCTGTCTTTTTGATCCAAAATGCCTCAAAACTCAGCGATTTCACCCTTTCCTACACACTCAAGGGAAAGTCATCAAATCCACATAACAACTTGAGGAAAAACATGCCGAAACTAGCTAAAGGAGTAACGAATGAGTGCATAAATTACGCACTCATCAAAAGGGGTGAGAAGATTTGGGAAGAAAGGAAAGTTATGTCCCAGGTGTTGGTTCCCGAATCGAATTCGGGTGTAGAAGAGTGGGGAGAGGCGGATCGTGTATAACCAAAATTTCATAAAACTTTTGAGATACTCTATAGATTATATTAATTTATGCATGAATAAATTAATCGTATTAATTTACATCAAGAACTCAATCCGGAAAAATACCTGGAAGCCGACTCGGATGATAACTTGAGTTCTTTGTCCACGAACAGTCATTGCTCCAAGATTTGTGTTTAGAAAACCAAAGTCTTCCACGTTAATTCCTTGATTCCACGTAGACGTGTGTGTGGGCACACGTGAGACAAAACAAGTTTCTTAAACACTCGAATTTCCACAAACACCAACGCATGCACGATGTAGAATTTTTGGAGGAAAAATTTTGCTCTCTTTTTCTCAATGAGAAATTCGGCCACCAATGCAAATTAGGGCTGAAAATATGTTTCAAAAATTGTCTCCACAATTTTCTATCATTCTCACATTTAAAGAGTAAAAGTCAAATTTCAAAACAGAATCAAATCCCTATCTCCAATTTGAATTTTTGGAACAAAAAATCCCTTCTCCTTATCCATAAGGTGGCCGGCCATGATAGGGATTTTCTCCCTTGTGTGTTGCACCAAAAACAGATAGGGAAGGAAGAGAAATCATCCTTTATCCTGTAGTCCAATTTTAATTCAAATTCAAATTCAAATTCAAATTTAAGTCAAACTTAAATTAATTTGAATTCTAAATTGAACAACTTATCAAATAAGTTTAAATGGATAAATCTAGATATGTTCAAATTCAAATTTAAATTATCACATTATTTAAATAATAATTAATTCTCAATTAATTATTTTCGAGTATTTAATTTTAGAATT